>NC_138985.1:52645199-52803803 GCF_964341445.2 Mesoplodon mirus | reverse complement strand
AAAACCCCAGAAAAACAACTAAATGAAATGGAGATAGGCAACCTTCCAGAAAAATACTTCAGAATAATGATAGTGAAGATGATCCAGGACCTCAGAAAAAGAATGGAGGCAAGGACTGAGAAGATGCAAGAAATGTTTCACAAAGACCTAGAAGAATTAAAGAACAAGCAAACAGAGATGAACAATACAATAACTGAAATGAAAAATACACTAGAAGGAATCAATAGCAGAATAACTGAGGCAGAAAGTTGGTTAAGTGACCTGGAAGACAGAATGGTGGAATTCACTGCTGTAGAAGAGAATAAAGAAAAAAGAATGAAAAGAAATGAAGACAGCCTAAGAGACCTCTGGGACAACATTAAACGCAACAACATTCACATTATAGGGGTCCCAGAAGGAGAAGAGAGAGAGAAAGGACCTGAGAGAATACTTGAAGATATTATAGTTGAAAATTTCCTTAATATGAGAAAGGCTATAGCCACGCAAGTCCAGGAAGCACACAGAGTCCCAGGCAGGATAAACCCAAGGAGAAACACACCAAGACACATAGTAATCAAATTGACAAAAATTAAAGACAAAGAAAAATCATTAAAAGCACCAAAGGAAAAATGACAAATAACATACATGGGAACGTCCATAAGGTTAACAACTGATTTCTCAACAGAAACCCTGCAAGCCAGAAGGGAGTGGCATGATATATTTAAAGTGATGAAAGGGAAGAACCTACAACCAAGAATACTCTACCCAGCAAGGATCTCATTGAGATTCGACAGAGAAATCAAAAGCTTTACAGACAAGCAAAAGCTAAGAGAATTCAGCACCACCAAAACAGCTCTACAACAAATGTTAAAGGAACTTCTCTAAGCAGAAAATAAGAGAAGAAAAGAACCTACAAAAACAAACCCAAAGCAATTAAGAAAATGGTAATAGGAACATACATATAGATAATCACCTTGAATGTAAATGGATTAAATGCTCCAACCAAAAGACACAGACTGGCTGAATGGATACAAAAACAAGACCTGTATATATGCTGTCTACAAGAGACCCACTTAAGACCTAGGGACACAAACAGACTGAAAGTGAAGGGATGGAAAAAGATACTCCTTGCAAATGGAAATCAAAAGAAAAGAAAGCTGGAGTAACAATACTTGTATCCAATAAAATAGAGTTTAAAATAAAGAATGTTACAAGAGACAAGGAAGGGCAGTGCATAATGATCAAGGGATCCATCCAAGAAGAATATATAACAATTATATATGCATCCAACATAGGAGCACCTCAATACATAAGGCAACTGCTAACAGCTATAAAAGAGGAAATTGACAGTAACACAGTAATAGTGGGGGACCTTAACACCTCACTTACACCAATGGGCAGATCATCCAGATGAAAATTAACAAGGAAACAGAAGCTTTAAATGACACAATACACCAGAGAGATTTAATTGATATTTATAGGACATTCCATCTGAAAATGGCAGAGTATACTTTCTTCTCAAGTGCTCATGGAACATTCTCCGGGATAGATCATATCTTGGGTCACAAATCAAGCCTCAGTAAGTTTAAGAAAATTGAAATCATATCAAGGGTCTTTTCTGACACAAGGCTATGAGATTAGAAATAAATTACAGAAAAAAAACGTAAAAAACACCAACATGTGGAAGCTAAACAACACGCTACTAAATAACCAAGAGGTCACTGGAGAAATCAAAGAGGAAATCAAAAAATACCTCAAGACAAAATCCTACCTCAAGAAACAAGAAAAATTTCAAATAAACAATCTAACTTTACACGAAAGGAACTAGAGAAAGAAGAACAAACAAGCCCAAGATTAGTAGAAGGAAAGAAATCATAAAGATCAGAGCATAAATAAATAAAAACAATAGCAAAGATCAGTAAAACTAGAAGCTAGTTCTTTGAGAAGATAAATAAAATTGATAAACATTTTAGTGAGAGTCATCAAGAAAAAGATGGAGAGGAATCAAATCAATAATATTAGAAATTAAAAAGGAGAAGTTACAACGGACACTGCAGAAATACAAAGGATCATGAGAGATTACTACAAGCAACTATATGCCAATAAAATGGTATAACCTTCCAAGACTGAACCAGGAAGAAACAGAAAATATGAACAGATCAATCACAAGTAATGAAATTGAAACTGTGATTAAAAATCTCCCAACAAACAAAAGTCCAGGACCAGATGGCTTCACAGTTGAATTCTATCAAACATTTAGAGAAGAGTTAACACCCATCCTTCTCAAACTCTTCCAAAAAATTGCAGAGGAAGGAACACTTGCAAACTCATTCTATGAGGCCACCATCACCCTGATACCAACACCAGAGAAAGATACTACAAAAAAAGAAAACTACAGACCAATATCACTGATGGATATAGATACAAAAATCCGCAACAAAATACTAGCGAACAGAATCTAACAACACATTGAAAAGATCATACACTATGATCAAGTGGGATTTATGCCAGGAATGCAAGGTTTCTTCAATATACACAAATCAATCAATGTGATAAACCATACTAAAAAATTAAAGGAGAAAAACCATATGATTATCTCAATACATGCAGAAACAGCTTTTGACAAAATTCAACACCCATTTATGATAAAAACTCTCCAGAAAGTGGGCATAGAGGGAACCTACTTCAACATAATAAAGGCCATATACAACAAGCCCACAGCAAACATTATTCTCAATGGTGAAAAACTGAAAGCATTTCCTCTAAGATCAGGAAAAAAACAAGGATTTCCACTCTCACCACTCTTATTCAGCATAGTTTTGGAAGTCCTAACCTTGACAATTAGAGAAGAAAAAGAAATAAAAAGAATACAAATTGGAAAAGAAGTAAAACTGTTACTGTTGGCAGATGATATGATACTATACATAGAAAATCCTAAAGATGCCACCAGAAAACCACTAGAGCTAATCAACGTATTTGGGAAAGTTTCAGGTTATGAAATTAATGCACATAAATCTCTTGCATTCGTAAACACCAACAATGAAAGATCAGAAAAAGAAATTAAGGAAATGATCCCATTCACCATTGCAACAGAAAGAATAAAATACCTAGGAATAAACCTACCTAAGGAGGTAAAAGACCTGTACTCAGAAAACTCTTAAGACACTGATGAAAGAAATCAAAGATGACACAAACAGATGGAGAGATATACCATGTTCTTGGATTGGAAGAATCAATAATGTGAAAAAGACTATACTATCCAAAGCAAGCTACTGATTCAGTGCAATCCCTATCAAATTACCAATGGCAATTTTTACAGAACTAGAACAAAAAATCTTAAAATTTGTATAGAGACACAAAAGATCCCAAATAGCTAAAGCAATCTTGAGGAAAAAAACAAACAAACAAACAAACAAAAAACGGATCTGGAGGAATCAGGCTCCCTGACTTCAGACTATACTGTGAAGCTACAGTAATCAAGACAATATGGTACTGGCACAGAAACAGAAATATAGATCAATGGAACAGGATAGAAAGCCCAGAGATAAACCTACACACATATGGTCAACTAATCTATGACAAAGGAGACAAGGATATACAGTGGGGGAAAGACAGTCTCTTCAATAGGTGGTGCTGGGAAAACTGGACAGCTACATGTAAAAGAATGAAATTAGAACATTCTCTAACACCATAAACAAAAATAAATTCCAAATGTATTAAAGACCTGAATGTAATACTGGACACTATAAAACTCTTAGAGGAAAACATAGGAGGAACACTCTTTGATATAAACCCCAGCAAGATCTTTTTTGACCCACCTTCTAGAGTAATGGAAATAAAAACAAAAATAAACAAAGGGAACCTAATGAAACTTAGAAGCTTTTGCACAGCAAAGGAAACTATAAACAAGATGGAAAGACAACCCTCAGAATGGGAGAAAATATTTGCAAACGAATCAACGGACAAAGGATTAATCTCCAAAATATATAAACAGCTCATGCAGCACAATAACAAAAAAAACAAACAACCCAATCCAAAAATGGGCAGAAGACCTAAATAGACATTTCTCCAAAGAAGAAATATAGATGGCCAAGAGGCACGTGAAAAGCTGCTCAGCATCACTAATTATTAGAGAAATGCAAATCAAAACTACAGTGAGGTATCACCTCACACCGTTTAGTATGGGCATCACCAAAAAATCTACAAACAACAAATGCTGGAGAGGGTGTGGAGAAAAGGGAACCCTCTTGCACTGTTGGTGGGAATGTAAATTGATACAGCCACTATGGAGAACAGTATGGAGGTTCCTTAAAAAACTAAAAATAGAACTACCATATGACCCAGCAATCCCACTACTGGGCATATACCCAGAGAAAACCATAATTCGAAAAGACACATGAACCCCAGTGTTCATTGCAGCACTACTTACAATAGCTAGGTCATGGAAGCAACCTAAATGTCCATGAACAGAAGAATAGATAAAGAAGATGTGATATATATATATATATATATATATATATATATATATATATGCAATGGAGTATTACTCAGACATAAAAAGGAACTAAACTGGGTCATTTGTAGAGACGTGGATGGACCTAGAGACTGTCATACAGAGTAAGTAAGTCAGAAAGAGAAAGACAAATATATTAATGCATATATGTGGAATCTAGAAAAATGGTACAGATGAACCAGTTTGCAAGACACAGATGTAGAGAACAAATGTATGGACAAAAAGGTGGGAAAGCAGAGAGTGGGGGGTGGGATGGATTGGGAGATTGCGATTTACATATACACACTAATATGTATAAAATAGATAACTAATAAGAACCTGCTGTATAGCACAGGGAACTCCAGTTTGCTGTATAGTAGAAACTAACATAACATTGTAAAACAAGTACACCCCAATTAAAAATAAAATAGAATTTTAAATAAAATTTGGTTTCTACATTTAAGCATGGAGAGGTAGGTAAGTGGGGAGAGGAGAAAGGAGAGCAGGGAGATAAAGATATTATTTACTTTATTTTCTTATGAAAAGAGAATTGTCTAACAATTCATTGGATAGAGTGTCCTGTCATCTCTGACTTTAGGGTTTACCTAATCACATATATGCTTCAATCTTTATATTTTTGGCTATTTTAATCCTTTGATCTGTTTATCTATCTCTCTAAAAATACCATGGTATCTTCAATTACTATGACTAAATTTTAGTAAGAAAAACTCTGGTTTTTTTTCCATAAATTTCTTTGCTGTTATTAGGTCTTTATATCATATGAATTTTAGGGTCAACTGTGTTTTTATTAAAAACGCTACTGGGAATTTGAACAAAATTGCATTATATGCTGATTTAAAGAAAATTGACATCTTTTCTAATACAGAATCTTGCAATGCACAAACATCTTAAACTCTCATGTTTTTCCGGTTTTCTTTTATTCTCTTTTATGCTTTAATGTTTCATAATTTCCTTCATAAATGTCTTATACAGATAGGTTAGATTTATTCCTAGAGGCTTTATCACCTTTTGTTGCTGGTGTGAATAGTGTCTACCTAAAAGTCACATTTTCTAATTTGTTATTGCTGGAGTATAGAAATTTTTGCATGTCAGTCTCCTAAACCAATATTTTGCTGAACACTTATTACTTCTAAAATGTTTTATACAGATGCTTTTGAATGTTTTGGCAGTTTTACTCACTATTTCCAATCTTTACTTACTAATTTTATCTGTGTGGTTATACTGGTTAGGATCTCCAAGGTATTTTTTGATGTTAGTTATTCTTATTTTTTTTCTGACTTTACAAGAGATGGCTTCTAATGTTTTATTATTAGGCCCAATGTTTGTTTGTTTGCCGCTATTCATTTCCAGGTTAAGGATCTTATTTTCTATGCTATTACTAGTTGATCATTACACACTAATGTTTTAGCCTTCTTAGGCCCTTGACTTATGATGGGTGGGGGAGGGAGGCTCCAGAAAATCTTTTAGCCTCCTTACCTGGAGAGAGCTCTGGACTTCATCTCCAGCCCTCCTTGCAGTAAGAGACTATGGATACTGAAATTCAGCAATATCCCAGTTTCAGTGCTTAGCTTAACATTCAACTGAGGTCTTCTCTTTTTCTCTTAATTTTTCATGACTTTTTTTGGCTCATCTATGCTTAAATGCTTAAAAATATTTTTTTCATTTTTTTGTTTCCAACACTAATTTAGATATAGTAACATATCCAGCCTGCTGGTTAAAACATTATTTTTTTAAATAATTTTCACTAACCCTGGAGAGCTGTCATCAGAGTGGTTACAAGTATATTTTCCTAGATTTTTAGGTAGGAACTTGCACAAGATTAAGTTGATCTCCCTATACAGTAACCTGTGTATTTTTTACATAAATGTTGCATATATCATATAATACTAACTGTTTGAATAACCTAATAGGATTTATGTAGAAAATTTGGGGGCATATTAAGCATTGGCTAAAGGAAGAGATTTTCTTTTCAAGTTTATTCTATCAACCCTCTGATTAGTCATTTTATAACACCATAGGTTTTAAAGTAAGATTAATTATGGTAGGTTTTGCATAAGAGGACTTAAGTAACTTTATTAAAACATCAGTGAATATAATACATAAGAAAAAATAATGATTAAAAAACACAACAATAAAATCTCGGGGAGCTGAAATCAGTTCTTAGTGTTAACCTATTCAAAGACCTGTCCTTGTTTTAAGAGTCAGCATTATATTTTATTACGTCCTTATGTTTCCTTTTTGCTGACACTTTAAAAGATGGCATCTGTTTAATAAAACACTGAAGGAAAGCAGAGAATCATTAGAGTGATTGTGAAACATGAAATGTCATCTAGTGTATAAGAATTGAGAGTTCTTTCCTAATGAAATGTTCCACATGACTAGTTTGTACTAGATAGTTCACTGTATCCATTTAAAATAAATACAGATTTTAAAATAAGATATATTATCTTTAGTAGAATACAGAAAGGTCAGCACTAGGAAAAGAAAATGAATTACTTTGATAATCTGCATAATTCAAGATTTGGCTATTGTTTTGATAGTAAGGCAGGAATCCTGTCTCTGTTATACACTGCTGTGACCTCAGCGCCTAAAAAGGACATGGCACATAGTAGGTCCCCAGTAAATCTTTATAAAATTATTTATTAAATGTCAACAAAGCACCTTGGAGATGCTAAGGTAAATTAAATCCTCCTATGAAATTAATACTATGGTTTTTTTCCACTAATGTGTTGCCCTTTACTAATGCCAGGCAGTTCTCCAGGTAATAGTTATATAATTATGAAAGCACCAATTAATTTGCTACATTAGATCAAATTTGCTGAAATAAAATCTATAATACCAGAAGATTCAGGTATTTAAAAGTTTTTTTTAAAAAGGTACATGGGCCTCCCTGGTGGCGCAGTGGTTGAGAGTCCGCCTGCCGATGCAGGGGATACGGGTTCGTGCCCCGGTCTGGGAGGATCCCATATGCCGCGGAGCGGCTGGGCCCGTGAGCCATGGCCGCTGGGCCTGCGCGTCCGGAGCCTGTGCTCCGCAACGGGAGAGGCCACAACAGTGAGAGGCCCGCATACCGCAAAAAGAAAAAAATAAAATAAAATAAAAAAAAAATAAAATAAAAAAAAAATAAAAAGGTACAAAAGCCATATAAGCAAATAAAAGCATATAGAAAAATAAGCAGCAGTAATGAGCCTTAGGCTTCCCTAGCACCTACTTCATTTTATTTTTTTAGTTCTTATTTTAGTATATACACTTGTTGGTGAGTTTCATATCTCTAACTATTATGCTTATTACATCAGACTTTTTTGAACTATCATTGTAAATATTGATAGTATTAAAATCTAATTGTGATGTATGTGAATACTTCATATTCTTACAGTGCCACGCCTAACCATTTTCAAATAGTTATATTTCAAATTTTAATCTATTCTTTTATTGTCATATTCCATATCCTTTATATCCTCATTCTCCATTACCATACAGCAAATCTAATGGCCTTAATGTTTATCTTTTTATTTGTATAAGTTCTTACAACATGAATATTTTGTCTGAATATGTTCTTAATTCATGAAAATAGTATTACACTGTATCTTACTCAGTTTCCTACATTGCAGCAGTCAACAATATATTTTTAACATCCATCCCTGCTGTTATATTTACAAGTAGTAAATATAGTAAGTGTTGCCACTAATTGTTCATTCATTATACCAAGAACCAGGAATATCAACAAGCGATGGATAAAGGATAGTCAGTTGATGCCAACAATAAGATGACAGAAATGTTGGTATTGTCTGAAAAAGACTTTAAAGCAGCCGTAATAAATATGCTTCGACAATTACAAACATGTTTGAAACAAATGAAAAATAAAATATCTTAGCAAATAAGTACAAAGTCTAAGTAAAGAAATAGAAAATATAAAGAAGAGAAAAAATGGAAATTGTAGAAAGTAAATATACGGTAGCAAAAAGATGGTCTCAAGAACAAAATGGAGGGAAGAGAGGAATGAATCAGACATCTTAAAAATAGAACGATAGAAAGTACACAATGTAAAAAACAAAGAGAAGATAGATGGGGAGGAAAAAGAGACCCAGGAACCTATGAAACTATAACAAAAGATCTAAAACTTCATGCCATTAGAATGCCAAAAGAAGAGGAAAAAGAGAGTAGGCTTGAAAAAGCACTTGAAGAAATGATGGCTGAAAACTTCCCAACTGTGGCAAAAGACATAAACCTACAAAGTCAAGCTGAGTGAATGTTATACAGAGTGAACACGAAGAAATCCACCCCAAGGAACAAAGGTAAAGTTCTGCAAACTAAAGACAAAGAAACAGTTTAAAGCATGAATGGAAAAGATCACCTTACCTATAGGGAGGAAACAGTTCCAAATGGTGAGACTTCTTATCAGAAAGATGAGGCAGGAAGATGCAGGACATTTTTCAAGTACTGGAAGGGGAGAACTATCAGGCCAAAATCCTATATCTAGCCAAAATGTCCTTCAGGAATGAAAGGGAAATCAGGACATTCTCAGATGAGGGAAAGTTAAGAGATTTTGTCACCGGCACAAGTACCCCAACAGAATCGCTAAAAGAATTTCTCTAAACAGAAAGTAGAGTATAAAATTACATTTACAACACAATAACCTTTACAAAAAATGAAAAACAGGTATACATTTTAAAAACGTGTATAGACATGTGGAATCTTAAAAACAAACAACAAACAAACTAATAAAGAAAACAGACTGCTGGTTGCTAGAGGTGAGGGGTGAAAGTAGGCAAAATGGGTGAAGAGGGTAAAACGTAAAAACTTCTATTTATAAAATAAATAAGTCATGGAGAGGTTAAAAAAAAAATCGGATGTACAGTTTAATGAGGTCACCCTGGCAGCATTGTGGAGTGGTAGGTTTAAAGAATGAGACGACAGAATATTTAGAAATCCAGAATATTTAGAAATATTTAGAAATCACTGTGAGAACACAGTGAGGAGGTATGGCACGAGAAAGCCACTAGAATGATAGACTGATAGTCTAGACAGAAGGAAGGTTTTTTTTACCAAGATTATTTTTTAACTGTATATGTAGCGACTAAATCTATCCCACCCTTTCAACCACTGAGGATCACTTGTTATCCTTCTTCTCTCCCAACTTCACTGGGCTTTAGGTTTGGAAAAATTATCTATCAAAATAAATTTAAGTCATTTGTTTTCATTAAAAAAACATGTATAGAACTAGTATGTTGAAAACTACAAAATGTTGATGAAATAAGAAAAAGATCTAAATAAATGTAAAGCCACTTACTCATGGTTGGAAAACTCAAAATAGTAATGATTTTAATTCTCCTCAAGTTGTTATGCAGGTTGTAACACAATTCCTAAATGATTTTTTAACAAAGTTTTAAATGCAATTCAGTGGAGAAAAGGCAGCCTTTCATAAGCAGAAAAAAAAGAAACCTCGTCCAAAACCTAACATCTTTGTTTCGTTCTTTATTTATTTGTGGCTCTGTTGGGTCTTTGTTGCTGCACACGGGCTTTCTCTAGTTACAGTGAGTGGTGGCTCCTCTTGTTGCGGAGCTCGGGCTCTTGGCACGCGGGCCTCAGTAGTCGTGGCGCATGGGCTTAGTTGCTCCACAGCATGTGGGATCTTGCCAGACCCATGTCCCCTGCATCGGCAGGCAGATTCTTAACCACTGCACCACCAGGGAAGTCCCTAAAACCTAACATGTTCCACAAGGATTAACACTAAATTGATCGTGGACTGAATTTAAAATATAAAACTATAAAACTCTTAGAAAAAAAAATAGGAGAATTCTTTGGGATCTAGGTCTAGGCAAAGACTTCTTAGACTTGACACCAAAAGCAGTGTCCATACAAGGAAAAATGGATACATTGGACTTCATTTAAATTAACTTTTGCTCTCTAAAAGACACTGTTAAATGGTTGGAACTACAAGCTACAGACTGAGAAAATATTTGCAAACCAAAGATTTTTGAGAAAGGATTATGTATAGAATAAATAAAGAACTCTCAGTCTCAAGAGTTTTTAAAAAATTCATTTAGAAAAAACATGAAGAGGCATTTCACTGAAGTTACAGGAGGCGTAAAAGAACATGAAAATATGTTCAACATCATTAGCCATCAGGGAAATGTGGATTAAAACCAAAATGAGATATCACTACACACCTATCGGAATGACTGAAATAAAAAGTAGTGACAACACCAAATTCTGGCTAGGGACTGAGAAACCTGAATCACTCAACTCATATATTGCTTATCACGTTGTGGGAATGTAAAATGGTCCAGCCACTCTAGAAAACAGTTTAGCAGTTTCTTTAAAATATACTCATGCAACTATAATATGGCTCAGCAATTAAAACTATGTTCACACAAAAATGTGTACCTGTATCTTCTATAGACCAAACTGCAAACAACCTATATTTCCTTCAACAAGGGCATGGTTAAACTAGTATATTCTTACTATAGAATACTACTCTAATAAAATAAAAATGAGTAAAGAATTGATAAATGCAACAATTGGAATGAATCTCCAGAGAATTTTACTGAGTGAAGAAAAGCCAATCCCAGATGGTTCCATGCTGTGTGATTTCATTAATATTCTTGAAATTACAAAATTGTACAAATAGAGAGCAGGTTAGTGACTCTCACCAGTTTAGGAGGAAGGGGGGGATAGAAAAATTCTGTCTTGACTTTATTGATGCCAATATCCTGTGTTGTTGCAGTGTAGTTTTGCAAGACTTTACCTTTGGGGACAACTGAGTAAAGGGCACACAAACTCTTTCTGTGTTATTTTTTACAAAAGCATGTGAGTCAACAATTATCTCAAATTTTAAAAAGTTTAAAGTGTGGCTTAAACACTGTATGAGCAAAAATTCAGTTTCTGTTGAAGATTGGTTTTTTAAAAAATCTACTTATATTCCATTTAGTCACATGCAGGTGAGGGGGTGACCTGTTCATATGTTTTTACAATAAAATCTTCTAAATTTTCAAAGGATAAAATAATCCTTGTTTTGCTTCATCCCAAGGAACAAAAATTTCTTTATAATTTTGAAAGAAAGTCAAAACCTGCAAATCTTCAACTTTCTGGAACATGATTACTATGATTTCATAGCATTTGAAACAAAGATTCATGGAATAGAATTTAATTACTACTATTAATAAGATATCTTTAGCATAATTCTTGGATTCAAATGTGTATGCATTTTAAGTTTATCTCTTTTTAACCACAAACTTATTTATGGAGCAGTTGTCCCGTTTGAGTTCATGGTCTATGTTGATTAGTTTGATCTACGTACATACAGAGTTCAGACTTAGGATATTATAGATATTCCCCTGAGAACATCCCTTCACTATTTTCTCAGCACCGTAGGGATGTATAGTTTCATTTCATTTGTGCTTAGCTCTTGGCTGATTCATAGCCACAGTCTCTTATTCAAAGCCAAGATGAATTATAGGTCCTTTGGCAACTACAACAGAGAATACACTTGCTTTAAGAAATGTTTACAATTGTATTATAGGGATTTGTATTTAGACTTCTAAGGAAAACATTTTTAACATTATTTATAGCATCCTCTCCCTTGCTCCTGACGTTATAAAACTACTTCCTTCTACACAAACCTTTTCTTTCTTCCTGGATGCCTTTGGAACATTGCCAAACTATGGTAATAGTCATTGTCATGGGAATGCTTTTGTGTGCAAAACATAAACCTCTGTTTTCAAAAAGTAAACTCTGTTTTGGAAAATATATGAATAACAAAGCAGAGAGTGATTAAACAAGTTATACTTATTAACACTGTTTTTAAAAATGTTAGGCAGTACTTGTTTTCCAAATTCTTTTAAGGAGAGAATAAAATAAACTGAACCTAAATTGCTATAGAAAATGTTTAGCTAGGAATAAAGAAAACAGTGTTGACTTACAGGTTTGTAAAACACTAAAATCTCAACTAAAGGTGGTATATTTCTGCAACTAAAATCTTAGCATCCAGTTGCAGAAAATTCTAAACTCGTCTTCCCTTAGATCGGGGTTTCTTAATTTTGACACTGTTGACAGATAATTGTTGGTAGGAGTCAGAGAGCATCAAGTGCATTGTAGAATACTTAGCACCATCCTTTGCCTCTATCCACTAGATGCCTATAAAACTCTTCCACTTGAGACAACAGAAATGTCCCCAGGTGTTGCCAAATGTCCCCTGTGGGAAGAGGAAGGAAATCACCCCAGCTGAGAATTATTCCTGTAGATCACTGGGCTATCACACATTAGAATAGAAAAGTCAGTGTCTAAAATTTTAAAAGTCTTATTTTCCATGCTTAGCAGTGACTCTTTCTTACCATCTTTACTTGGTTACAACATCTAGCTTTGTTTCCTTGTCTCATCCCTCTTTCAGCTGATGTCCTCATCTTATTCTGTAAATTTTACTAGTGAGCTTCCTTTCATGTTTCAGTGACTCTTTCCTCCTCCTCTTTTCTCAAATCTCTCACTCCTCTTTCCTCCTCCCACACTCAGCTAATTTGTTTCTCATTCTTGATTTTAAAAGTTACAACAAAAGTTACAATCAGGTGTGGACATTTCACTGCATTTTTTTTTATGTTCATATTTTCTGTTGCCTATATAATGAACGTGTTGACCTTGATCCAGGCAGAGGGCAGTCCTTCCAACTAGGTTCTGAATTACAGCTGCCCTCGCGTTTTTATTGTTCCCTCTTGTCATTCTCTTCTGCGTCTTTCATATTTCCCTTTCTAGTAAATTATTCCTAGGAGCATAAAAACCTGTTCTAGTATCTGCCATTTAAAAAAAAACTAAATAAAACCAAAATAAATGTGATTTTACATTTTTTGTGGGATTTACCCAAAATTTATGCTTTCCTTTACAGTAGAACTTCTCAACATATCCATCCATACTTTTCATCTTTTTAAAGATATATCCATATATATTTTCCATATATTTACTCCTCAATCCACTGTAAATTGCTCCAATAGCAAGGATTTCACTGAAGCTGACCTTATCAATGGCCATCAATGAATTTCAGGTTTTAAAACCATAAGGACAGTTCTTTACTTTGAACTTACTTGGCCCTCCACCATCGTCAACACAGTTGCCCACTCCTTTTATCTGAACACCTGTTCTGTTCTTCTCTTTTCCAAATCTCCCCCTTCTGATTTTTCTCCTCCCTGTCTTTGTTCCTTATTTTTATTCTGTCTTCATACTTTATCATTAATTCATTTTTTCCTCCAATATTTAAAGCCTGGGGCTGGCATTCTGATTTATATTTCATCTTATTTCTTTCAGAGAAGTTTTTATTTTTCTTTATAGAGTTTATCAGCTCTTGCAATTCATTTTTAGGATTATGAGTCTGCCTTCCTCACAAGATATAAACTCTTTGATGGCTAAGACCATGGTTGTTTTTTCAGAATCCAACACAATTCCTTGCATACCACTGGCCAATAAATGTTTTCTGAATGAGTGAATTAACTAATGGATGAATGTGATCTGAGGTGAAACAGCTCCCTACTAAACCTTTACTGATTGAGGATTTCTGCTATTTTTGTTATTTTCTTTATAATAATAATTTCTCCTGCTCAAGCAAAAGTGGAATGAATTTAGAAAACAATGTGTAAGAGGTGCAAAGAAAAACTTACATACTTCTCAGTGTTGCTCAGAGCTTTATTTGTTCATCCATGTTTAAGAGAATGGATGTAAGAGAACAGAGGAGGAAGTAGAGGAAATTTTATGCTGGGAACTACTTCTTTTTTTTTTTTTTTTTTTTTTTTTTTTTGCTGTACGCGGGCCTCTCACTGTTGTGGCCTCTCCCGTTGCGAAGCACAGGCTCCGGACGCACAGGCTCAGCGGCCATGGCTCACGGGCCCAGCCGCTCCGCGGCATATGGGATCCTCCCAGACCGGGGCACGAACCCGTATCCCCTGCATCGGCAGGCGGACTCTCAACCACTGCGCCACCAGGGAGGCCCCGGGAACTACTTCTTGTATGTTGCTGTGATCAAAGTGTTACTGGATAATGGTTATTATACTGGATCATATTTGTATGTTCTGTTCCACATATTATCTTTGCTAGTAACCATATTCTCATAGAAAGATATAATATTTTTATGTTAATCTCAAATTTCCAATGAGTGTTTGTCAAACACATACCACATATACACACACCTCAACTCTTTTAAAGAGCTTAATAAACGGGACAGAGTTTAAAGTAGGGTTCTATAAAACCATGGGGAATTTGAAGAGGATGCCTAATTGCTTACAGTTCTGCCCTTTTCTCTTCCAATTAAAATCAACCAAATATTAAATTTAAGTTACTAAAATTAAATAACCATTTTTTACAGCATGGTCAAGGTGGTGTTTAGTCTACCTTTTCAGTCCAGTTATTTGACTTGACCCCAACATTCCATATGTTAGTAATAATGATTGGTTGAGCAGGTGTCTTGGGATGTGTGGGGTGTGGCAGAGGCAACTCTAGAGCAAGGAGAGACTTAGTCTTAAGACAAACATGAATCCTCTTTCTGCTTTGCCTCCTAATTAACTAATATCACTCTTGTTTCTGACTGCTCAGTTTCCAATGTAATTTAGTGTTGAGAGATGCTTTGTTATTTATAATTATTGTTTCATAATTTATTGGAAAGGTATATTTCTTTTCTAATTGGTACTTTTTGAGTAAAATTGAATCCCCCGATAATGTGAGATCTGAGGACTCTGCATATTCCAGACCCTAGTCATTGGCTGTACTGTGCATCAGAATCTCCTAGGGAGCTTTTTAAAAATAGCAAGGTCCTATTCCCAGTGATTCTGATTTACTTCTCTACAGGATCCACAACATGGTATTATTTTAAAGGGTCCCATGTTAATTTAATGTGTAACTGGAGTGAGAATATTTTATAAGGACTCGTTCAGGTAACACCTTCATCATATTTATCCAAGGCACATCTCCAGATCAGCTGAACCTAAAAGCATAGCATCCTAGATTACTCCTATTCCCACTAAAGCTTGAGAGTCACTGCTTTAGATAGCCTTAGTTAAATTTACCTTAGGTTAGCAGATAATAGTAATAAGGCTGTGCTTCTGATGCATCATAAAGCAGTCCATTTTCTGCCTCATTTATATTATCTCCAGACCTACAGAGATCAACCCATACAATGTCCACTTCTTTCAGCTCTCTTATATCACTGGGAATCATGGGGGTCAGAGACCACAGGCATTTCTGATAGCAAAATACAGAATTTAAGAATAACCCAAGAAAGTAATAATCAAAGAAAGTACAGAGGCAGTAGCAGTAGACTCTATCATTTATTTTAGTTCCTGAGGTAGGCTTGTATGACTATAAATTTTCCTCTTAGAACTACTTTTGCTGCATCCCATAGATTTTGAATTGGGTTTCCATTTTCATTTGTCTCCAAGTATTTTTAAATTTCCTCTTTGATTTCTTTATTGACCCACTAGTTGTTTAGTAGTATATTGTTTAACTTCCACATGTTTGTGTTTTTGAAATTTTTTTTCTTGTAAGTTGATTTCTGTCTCATAGCATTGTGGTAAAAAAAGATGCTTGACATTATTTCAGTCTTTTAAATGTATTGAGACTTGTTACATGGTCTAGTATGTGGTCTGTTCTAGAGAATGTTGCATGTGCACTACAGAGGAATGTGTATTCTTCTGCTTTTGGGTAGAATTTTCTATACATATTTATTAAGTCTATCTGCTCTAATGTGTCATTTAAGGCCCATGTTTCCTTATTGATTTTCTGTCTGGATGATCTGTCCATTGCTGTGTGTGAGGTGTTAAAGTCTCCTACCATTATTGTGTTACTGTCAATTTCTCCCTTTGTGTTTGTTAATGTTTGCTTTATATTTAGGTGCTCCTATTTTGGGTGCATATGTGTTTACAATTGTTAAATCTTTTTGGATCAATCCCTTTATCATTATGTAATGTCATTCTTTGCTCTTGTTAAAATATTAGTTTTAAAGTCTATTTTGTCTGATATAAATATTACTATTCCAGCTTGTTTTTTATTTCCATTTTCATGGAATACCTTTTTACATCTCTCACTTTCCATCCTCTCATGGGGATGTGGGCCTTAACTACACCACATCTCCACTCCTCCTACCCATCTCATCGTGGTTCCTTCTTTATATCTTTAGTTGTGAATAATCTTTTCTGCTAGTTTTCAGGTTGTCATTGATAGTTGCTTTGTTAATGGTTGTAATTTTGGTGTGCCCATGGAGGAGGTGAGCTCAGGGTTTTCTTACTCTGCCATCTTGGCCAATCCCTGTGCTCTCTCAATGAGAGGGTATGCATCACCAGCCAGGCTGCTATATAATTTATTTTAATTTAATGAACTGAGTTTAATTTGACTGGCATTATTTACCTCATAGTCCAGAAATAATTTATACTTCCAGTCCAGTTGTGTCACTAGGATGAAGAGCCAAGGAATTTATATGCTTCATGAGGTTGGGCCAGTAGGCAGTTACATGCACATCAGAGAGAGTCAGTGTCTAATCTGTAATCTGTCTTCCAGAATGGGAATAGAGGGTGCTCATATATTTCTTTGAATCAGTTTTTAGGGCAGGGCTTATTCACTCTTTGCGACCCACCCAGCTACGTTTCTTTACCACACATCCCTTTAAACTAGTGGCATTTAACCCTGCCTGCCTATTAAAAGCACTTGGAAAACTTAAAAAAATAAATAATTATATATGCCTGAGATTCATCTCTACAGATTGTAATTTAATTATTCCAATAGAGACATGAGCATCTCTGTGTTGAAATGTTTTATATTGGTTTGGCCAAAAAGTTCATCCGAGCTTTTCTGTAGATGCTATGGAAAAACCCGAACAAACTTTTTGGCCACAATAGATGATTTTTTTCAAGTACAGCCAATATAAAAAACCATGGAGTAAAGTATTCTTGTATGATTGAGGAAATTCTTTTGTCTTACAGCAAAGGAATATCTTATATCTCATTTCAATGATCTCATTTCAATTATCATAATAAATTGATTCAAATATAGATGCTTATATGGATGAGAAACACTGTATCTTTTTAGAATAAATGTTTAGAACACAGATACAGTTCTTCTCCACATTAGATCTTTCCTTTCCTGGTAACAAGGTAGAGATAAGTGAAATCTGGTTTGAGGGTCACAATTTTATTTTTAGAACTAAAATTTATTTTGATTCTCCTAATGTGAAGAAAAATCTTAGATTCTAGTGTCAAGTAAACCAATAAAAAAGGCTAGAAAGTGTAAGAAGTATGTAAGAAATTACTAGATGATTCCTGCTCACAATAGTAACTGTCTATTTAAGGATACCAGATGTAGACATAAGATAGTGTAACAGCAAATGATATTAACTACTACAAAATATATATGTGTATGTGTATATATATATTATATATTATTCTAAAAATTATTTAAACAAGTCCATAGTATTGGCTTCCAAAAGAAGAGAAGAAATGAGACATTGTAGGAATACACAGAATGGAAACAACATTGTAGACTGCACTAGTCTGTGGGTGTTTAATGGATAAGAATTATATTAAAAAATAAAAGAAGGTTATGACCTATTGCCATGTTTTGCATGTTCTTATTTGGTACAGGAAGGGAAAGGGAAAGACACAGCAGCTGAAAGTGAAGCAGTGTGAAAAACATGTGCAAAAGCTAGACAGTGCCAGGTACACTTGAGGAAAAATGGATGGCTAATTTTCAAAAGGAAGAAGATTTTAAAATATTGGTGGTGATTATTTTGAAGCATATATTGGAACCAGTTTATAAAAGGCTTTGACATCAGGCAAAGAGGTTGAAATTACCTTTAATTAAAGGGAAATGTGAACGGTTTAAAAATTTTTTTAAATATATAAAGGGAAAAAAATAAACTCCTCGAGCCTCTTTTTGAGCCCATTGGTTATAGTCATTCACATTTCTTTGCACTGATAGGAAGCAAATTGTGGTCCTAGAAACATAAGCCTTCTGAAAATTATATCAAAGCTGAGTACCTGGTTTATTATCAATCTAAAGGAAATGTTACTTTGTTGTATATTTAAAGGTCATAAAATGCTGTCAGTGGAGTTTGTGATTTTTTTTTCCTCAGATGAATGTGATTATGGAAGAAATGTGCAGGCAGATGTTTAATTTAAAATATCCTTCACATTTTAGAACAAACAACACATGGAACAAGCAGCCGTTTTACTTGATGTGCTGAAGTTGAAAATAGTTCAGAACAGATCTGCTTTGGTTTAGTTTATCGTAGCACAACGCAAACCAGAGTGTTTCAGCAGATTATCGTTAATATGAGGGCATATTGTTAATTTCTTTAAAGTATTTTTTAAGTATCCTACTTTGTTCAGTGATATAACAATGAGAGATACAACCACAGCTAGTGGAATAAAATAAAACTTTTCTAATTAATAAAGCAATATGTGGGACTTATGAACAAAAAGAGAAAGACATTCTAACCTGGGAAATGTTGGAATCAGAAAATATTGAGTTGGTCAAAAAGTTCATTTGGGTTTCCTGTAACATCTTACAGAAAAACCCGAATGAACTTTTGGGCCAACACAATATTAAAAAATAGGATTGGTCTCTTTAATTGCTCAGATTTTGTCCACAGAAGTAAATTGAGCTCAATTAATCCATTCTGTTCCTTTTTTAGCATATTTATGGAAAATCAGGCAATTAAATGATGAAAGAGGGAAAAAATAACTGATGAATGCATTTTATAGTCACATATTTTATTTTTAGATAGAACTGCCAGTGTCATTTTATTGCAATAAAAAGTATTTCATAACAACCAAAGGAAATTTAACATTTAGTTGCATGTTAAAAATAAAATATATTGTTTTCTCCCAATTCAGACCTACTATATTTAGACAACAAGAATGCCAACTATATAAATGAACATTTTGGCAGGGAATTGATGGGTATCATGTATTGGAATATATTTGCATTCATATGTTATTTTTCTTACCCACAATGCCTTTTTGCCCTAAATAAAAAGTTCATGAAAATATAATTTTAAAATTAGAATTAATTAATTTCAGACATGGAAGGACCCAGAAGGTCAGCCAATATAAGTCTTTTCTAAAACACCTCTGACAGATGGACACCCAGCCTCTGCTTTTATGAACATTTATCACAGTGTTAAAGGGACAGGATACTGGCTACCTCTCTATGCCACCTGTCTTATTATTCAGCAAACCCTAATTTAGTCATTCCACAAATGTTTCAAAAAATATATACAGATTCTTTTGTTTGTTTTTTCCTGTCAAATGGAAAATCAAATTTTTAAGTCAAGGCAGTTTTATTGCTCTCCCATTTTGTTCGTTCTCTTTCCATTTTCCCCATATATAAACACAACAACAACAAGTATTCTTGGCCATATCTTAGGGACCTGCATATGCTTCCCTAAGTTACCCAGATATAAAGGATCTCTCCAGAGGTAGCCCCAGTTAGATAGGTTGCCTGCAGTGGGTAAACTTCTGGGAGTTTGTGGTATTAAAGTCTTTCTAGGAAGAGGTGAGCCAGTCAATATCAAAGGCTAGCTCTTTACACCTTTAGGAAGTTTTGTGTGTCTTCTCTGTTGCATCCCCACACAAAAAGGCACTTTTCTACCTGGGAAGAAGCCTTCTAAGAGAGAAAGCAGGGACTTCTTTACCAGACAGACAGAAATTCAGATCTGACTCCCATATTTATTTATTTTTGATAATGGACAAGTTATATAACCTTTTTCAACCTCAGCTGTTTTGTAGGGGATAACAAATATGTTCTAAAGAGTAATTGTCCAGTCTGTGGTGATTATTATTATATATCTGTGTGTCTGTGTCGAATAAAGTACTGCTTTACCTCAATCACAGCCTAGGATTCTGAACTGAGAAACAAAGAGCTATTACTCTCATATGGGAAAAAGACTATGAACTGGGCCATGAATTTGGGCTTAACCAAAACTTGCTCACATGCATACATTAATTTCCCTTTATATCACTTATTATTTATAAAAGTACTTCATGTTAATTTTACAAAATTCAAATAAATACCCATGAAAACATAAAAGTCTATGAAATACATATATTTAAGGGAATAATTTATATATCATTACTATCTTTGTGATATATATATGGGTGTGTATATATATATATATATATATATACACACACACACATATACACATCTATCTCTTCGGTCCTATGTAAAAAATAATTTTTTTCTTTTGAATCACAGATGGATTCAGATTTCACAGAAATACACAGATACAAAACAAAACAAAAACTAAAAAAAAATTTTTAGTGACTCTTTTTATAGGTTCTCTAGAGGCAAGAGGACTGAGATATGACAGTTCAGTAACTTCCAGTTGGCCCAAAATGAACTGCAGTGTTTAAAAAATGTTTTTGAAAATA
Source organism: Mesoplodon mirus (assembly GCF_964341445.2). Lineage (NCBI taxonomy): Eukaryota > Metazoa > Chordata > Mammalia > Artiodactyla > Ziphiidae > Mesoplodon > Mesoplodon mirus. Next base: position 52,782,914 of record NC_138985.1, on the reverse strand, counting down.
GGTAATTCATTTACATCTAAATGATTTATTATACCACTCTAGAAAGTGTTAAGCAAAGTTCTAAGATTAGTCAGTTGATTTTTAGAAATCAGAAAAGAAAGTTTAGATGGTCATAAATTAGTTGATTTCTAATGTTCCTATAACTTTCTAATTTTCGTATAATTGTATTCAAAAATATTCTTTTTTTTAATTTGCATAGACTTCAAAATAATTTCTTTTGGGCCCTCATTCAGGATATTTTTAATATAATTTTAACTGAAAAAGTTGAGTAACAGAAAAGATATATATTTCAAAAATAATAAAATGTTCTCGTTAATATCCTATCAAATGCATAACATAAATTTCTCTAATTCAGTGAACAGTTTTCACAGGTGTTTGGTGTTTTAATTTTATGCTTCTAAGTTTAAAAAAAAGACTATCAGGCAAGATGAAATTCCTTTCCAAGAAAATGTGACATTTGAGTATTATGAAAGGTTATATATATATATCATACAGTTTCTGATGTAGAGAGTCTGTTAAGTAACCCCACATGGAATTTTAAAATAGAAATACACCAAATTATTAAAATAACTTATACAGATAAAATGCTAGAATCAAAGACAATATACCAAGTGTAATTTTTAGTCAGCCTTTATTTACTACTGGCCATAATTGCATTTTTATTACAGACAAAATTTAAAAAACAAGATTCGTATACATAAATTATAAAATATTACGACTGGTAACAGCCTCAGAAATTTCCCCTTTTTTTTTTCTTCTGATTTTTAGACAAAGTGCCAGAGTAATTGGAGGCAGACCCTTAGAGTATAAAAGCTGTGTTCTGTGTATTGTGGTATTCCAGTCACAATGGTCTCCATCCTACAGTGGATGCTAAATATATTTTGACTGAATTTTCAGTAATAAGTGGCTGCCCCACCTAAGATCATATAGGAAACCACAGCAATGCATTATTCAGGGCCATTCTGGGCCTCTGACCTCTAGTCTACATCTGTCCATGACAACACATTGCATGTATTTGGTGGACTTTCTCAAGAGTTAGTTAGAGTTTGGGGCACAATTGAAGCAAAAATACACATATGAGGAAAGGCTTTTAATTTTCCTACTTTTGATATCAGCCACGCATTGAAATGTTCATACTGTTAATTCAGTTATACAAATTCATCTGTTAATGTATTTCCTGTTCTATGTGTCTAGACAAAATAAATAACAATAATGGAGAACTTTAGGTCTACATTAAGGCCCTTTGTTGCCCTGACTCAGCTATTAACTGTGAGATGTCAATCAGATTCCCAGAGTTCTGCTTCTGCATCTCTTAATATGGTATGGTGGGATAACTAAAGTTTATAACATAGAAAAACAGGAGTTTTTATTTCTTACTCTCCTATTTATCAGTTACAAGATCTGTGACAATTACTCCTCTGAAATTTTTTTCTTCACTTACAAAATTAAAATTACAATAAAAACAATTATAGTAAATTTCTACCCATCCTTCACAAGTCAATTCAGTTGTCACTACTCTGTGCATCATTTCACCCACCACCCAGGCAAACTGTAAGCATCCATGCATGCTTTTATAAAGCACTTACATATTGTCTTATAATTATTTATTTGCTTTTTTTCTCCATTATATAGTGAATTTCTAGAATTGAAAAGTTATTTTGTTTTTCTCTGTATCCCAGTAATACTACAACATACAATATATGGTAAGAACTCCATAATTATTGACCGATGAATGGATTAATGAATCCTCTTCCATTTATTCCACATTTAGTAAATATTTACTTCATGCCTATGATATTCTAGATTTTAGTGTCATAATGTTAATTAACTAAAGCAATGGGTTAATTTGTACCAAGACTTAAGCCATAATGTCTCTAAATTGGTTTACCAGATCATCATTAATATGAATTATTTTATTAGGACAAAGAATAAGAGATACAATAGGTATGTTTTCTATAAGTTTTTCACTTATCATTATATGACCCTGTGTTCTACAACTAATGCATTCATTGTGATTAAGAGGTAAATTGTCCCTCTAATTGAAGTTCTCATTTTCATGGGTCAATGTAATCACTTACATCCCATAATAAATAATACATAGTTTTTCTTTTTACTTAATGTATGACCATCCTATTTAAGTCAAAAGATGTATGACAAAAAGGTCTATAATATATAATAAATTTTAAAGTATAAAACTACTTTTCTTGAACATAATTGAAGCACTTAGTGCAATCAGCAAGTTGATTATAGCACCGAACAGTAGCACAAAGAACTTATTATTTATCTAATAAGATAAAACAAGTTATTCTCTTTTAGAAAAACAGTTAAAATCTTATGAGAATGATGCAAAAATGAAAATTAAAGATTAGTGAACCAGAATAAGGAATTCAGAAAGATTTTACTTATAAAATTTTCATAATTAAAAATATATATTATTTACAATTAAGCTTGAAACAATATAAAATCAGTTATTAAAATCATCCTTGAAATTATGTCCTTATGGTCATTACTCAAGGCCTTGAAGTCTCTAAGCCAGTGATATTTAACACCTTTCAGGACAGATCAAGGTCTGAGCAGGAATTTCCCAGATTTCACCGGATAACTGACTTTATTGTTTTAGCAGAATTTGGCTCTTTGTAATTTCTTCTGCTCACAGTCAGTACTCCCTCCACCATCTGCAAGCCTTCATCCAGCTGATCCTAAATGTACTAAAAGACTTCCTTCCCCTTAATTGCTGCCCAGTGTTCTTTCCTTTGAAATTGTAGATCAGTCCTGTTTCCTTGATTTAATACCACTAATTTTCTAAACCTCACATTTAATTCTTTATTCATCACATTTAGTACACTTGGATTTCTGTAAACATATTTATTTGGATTTTATATTTATCAGCCTTAGCCTCACTGAAGAGGCTGACCTTTGAGTCAGACCAAATCCTACTTTCACTTTTTATTCAAAGAGGGACCATAAATATGGTATATGATTATGTCAACCTCAAAGTTCTTTTAAAAAAAAAAGTTAATAGAGTTGATGTAGGATTAAGTAAGTGCCATGCGATAAGTTATATAAGATAGTAGGTTGTGAATATAGGATATCTGTTGTTATTTTAAGATCCTAGTATGATTTTTGTTCAAGGCCAACTTTATTCCTAAATACCTGTTGTTTGTTCAAAACTAAAATAGGTTTTATGTGAAACATTCTCGACCTTATTCTTTTGTCATCAGACTAAAAAATTAGTGATATCAGAGTATTTTACCCTTCTTCAATCAGCTTTTTGGTTCTTGTTACAGAATCTGTCTGGCATATGAAATTTATGACATTTTGACCTGCTTTGTTGTGATGGCTTGTTATTTAAGACCCTTGACTTCAAAGATGTTTCATTTTAAATTATATTTTCATGGTATTTTCCATCTCAAAAACCTCCAGAGTCTATCCTTAGCTTACATTTGGACTCCAAGTCCAAACTGTTTGTTCTCAGGTTCCAGTCCCTTGGCAGACTGAACACCTGCTTGATCTTCATTACAGCCTCAGTCCTCTCTGCCAGCTCTGAGACCCCTCCTCCCTCATCATAGCCTTGCCCATCATTCCCCTGCCTCAAACCACTTCCCCAGAAGTTTGTATTTATCCCAAGTCCACCATTTCTCAAGCTAAAGTATTATCTTCTCCACGAAGACTTATTAGGGTGCACTTGACCTTAAGTGATCTTTCCTTGCTCTGAACTCCTGAAGCCCTAACTGCCATCACCAGGTTCAGGACATTACTTTTTACCATGTGCGGAGTCTTGGTCTCTTTCTTTCCCCCAACCCTATTCTCTTCTCCAAGGCAGGCCCCTAAATGTACTTTATATACCAATATCTTACCCACTGCCTCTGTCGCAATAACTGGGCAAGATAGATGGTTAATTGATCTTCAGACTTTCCAGTTCATGTAATGTATGAAGTTGAAGAAATTTTAGAATACATCCAGCACTATTTTATGACTCAGGACACTCAGAGTTTGACATATTCAAAACATAGAGTTACTTGGTAGCATAAATGGTAGCAGAACTCTAATCTTATTTTTAAATTTATATCTGCCAACTACATACTTCATATTCCTTATGGATGCATAATAAATATTTGTTGAGTAAATAATTTGCCAACCTTTAGATTAAGATGCCTTAATTTTAATATTTTAGTACAAAGGAAGTATCTCATTTCTCTCAAATTGTCAAACACATACACATGTACTTCACCACGTTTTCTGAAATTATATTTGTGATGTTATAATTTATTTTGGTTCTTATAGTTCTTCCAACATACTGATACACTGCCACCTCAGGATGTTTGCACTTGCTGATACTCTACTTATAATGCTCTTCCCCCAAAAAATCCTTTAGTTGATATTCAGATATTACCCTCTCATGCAGCCTTCTATGACCCCTCTATTTAAAAGTTCATCTCTTCTCCCCAGTGCGTACTATTCCTGTCCCTAGCTTTATTTTTCCCCATAAAATTAATACCATGTGCTATGCCATATCAAATTTATTTGCTTATTATTTGTTTCTCCTATCTAGATTGTAAGTTCTGGGAGGTTCTTTTGTTGAATTTACTATTATACCCCCAATGCACATGTATGTTAAATGACACTGTACCAGGAGAGATATGTAGGCCATATACATCATATACTTTTATGCTTATAAACATATTTTATTCTTTAAATAGAAAAATAAACAATTTTCCTAATTTTAGGAAATTACCTTCTGACTTTTAAGATCTTCCATTGTCATATTTGCTGGCCCACATATTAAGTAAAAGACCACCAAATATGACAGGGAGAATAAAGGTATGGAGATGCTGAACCCACTTAATTAAAAATTGAGCCTTCTGATTTTGTCTGTCTAGGTGTGAAAATTTGAGTTGAACTTGATTTATTAAAAAGGAATTTTCTTTAAAAACCTGTGGAAAAGTCTTTTAACTGAAAACTCAAACTCAAATTGGTAGCAGTTTGTCCTGTGACTTACTGCAAAATTAGTTTTTAAGGAGAAAGAAACAAAATGTTCTTACAGTGCATTTAAATTCCAAATCCCTGTAAACAAATTAAACTCTAAAAATAATTAATCTTTTAATTTTGAAACAAAACTTAAGGAGACAGTGAATTGGTCATGTGGTCAATCCCTTAACTTTTGGATAATTCCCCCCAGCTCTGTATAACATGCCATATGCTTGAATGTGTTTCACAGATATTTTACAATTCTCCTGGTAGTGACAAACATTTTATTGATATATTCAGGAGACCTCTAGAAAAAATTCTCTCAAATTGAGAGGTGGGGAAACATATGCTTTCTGTGCTCTCCAAATCCTGTAGTAAGGCAATCCAAAAATGTCGTATTTCTGAGCAAGTTCGGCACTTGGATTTATGGAGGAAATTGTCTTCTTGGTTGTAGAAATAAATAGTTGGCATAAGAATTGAAGTTTTCACATTTAAAAAGATATGATGCTTCCTTCATATTTCAGCCTAATTTTCAGATTAAATTAGAACAATTTAATAATTTCCTTTTGGAATAGCCCTGTTTGTAAATGTATTATTCAGGAACTTTTTATTTAACTTCTGAAATTCTATTCCCTTGGTGGTTTTGATGATTATGTATATGTCAGTTTAATGAAATTGATTAAAAACTTCTGACCCCTTCTAAGGTAGAGATATTCTATCTCCAAAAAGGAGCCCAACTTCACCCATTGCCTTGGTATAAACTATTCTAAACATACTTACATATCCTTATTGTATATTTGAACTATCCAGATACAGAGGTCTACTTCTAACCAACATTATTTTATTACTGTTTAGTACTTGGACTTATTGTTTATTCACATATTGGTGTCCTCAGGAATACATTAGGTAGTCCTAAATTTATTACTCAGAAAGTTTAATTCCATAATTAAGGACATTATTTTTGACATATATTTGAAGTTATTTAGTATGCTGTGAGTTAAATTCTGAGATCTTAAGTGACTTTTTTTTTGTCCTTTGATTTCAGAAGCTGAGTAAAAATTACTGTTTTATGATAACGTTCTTGAGATATAATTCCTATAACTCACATACCATATAACTCACCTTTATAAAGTATATAATTCTTTGATTTTTAGTACATTTACAGAGATTTGCAATTGTTACCACTATCTAATTTTAGAACAATAACATCATCCCTGAGCTCATTAGCATCATTTCCAATTCTCCTGTCCTCCAAGCTTTGGAAGTTGCTCATGTACTTTCTGTCCCTGAAGATTTCTCTACTATGGACATTTATGTAATGGAATCATACAATATGTGATATTTCATGACTGATTTTTCAATTAATGTTTTTAAGGTTCATCATGTTGTAATATCCATTCATGTATCAGTGACTCGTTCCTTTTAATGTTGAATAGTAATCCATTGTATGGATAAACCACATTTTGTTTATCCATTCATCACTTGGTAGGCAGTTAGGTTGTTTCAAATTTTTTACTATTATGAATAATGCTACTATGAACAGTATTTATAGACTCATATTTGTGTGGGCATGTTTTCATTTATCATGGGTATATATCTAGGAATGGGATTTCTGTATCACATGGTAACTCTATGTTTAACATTTTGAGGAACTGCCAAACTGTTTCCAAAGAGGCTTCACCATTTTGCAATCACACCAGCCATGTATGGGTTCAAATTTCTGCACGTCCTCACTAACATTTGTTACTGTCTGTATTTTGTATTATAGCAATTCTAATAATATATAAAATATGTTTATTATTTTGACTATAGGGAAGGTTTCATGGGTGTATACATATATCAAAACTTATCAAAAGGTACACATTAAATATGTGCAGTTTATTGTATGTTACACCTAATAAGTTGTTAACTGAGGAAGAAATTAAATCATTCAGTTCAACAAAAACTGAGAGAATTACTTGCTGGCAGATCTGTCCTACAAGAAATACTTAAAGGAGTCCTTCAGGCTGAAATGAAAGGACACAAATCAATAACTCAAATACACACAATAATATAAAGAACACTAGTAAAGGTAATTTCAAACTTAAGTATACCAGACAGCATAAAAACATGTTGTTTTCAAGTCATTTATTCTCTTACATAGCTATAAATACATATAAAACTTATAACAGAGGCTCACAATACATGAAGTAAAACACAGAATTGAAGGAAGATGAACACAATTCAATAATAATAGTTGCAGGCTAAAATACCTCACTTTCAGTAATGACTATAACAACTAGACAGAATGGCAGGGAAATGTAAGACTTGAACAACACTATAAACCAACTAGACCTAATCAACATCTACAGAATAAACCACCCAGTGACTTCAGAATACACAGTCTTTTCAAGTTAAAATGGGACATTCTCCAGGACAGACTGTTTGCAGACTGAAAACATTAAAAAGGATTGAACTCACAAAAATGTATGTTCTTAAATCATCATGAAATGAAATTAGAAATCAATAACAGGAAAAAATTTGGGAAATTAAAAAAGATTTGGAAGTTAACACAGTCCTAAATATCCAATGAGTCAAAGAAGAAATTACAAGAGAATTAATATATTGAGATAATTGGAAATGAAAGCATAATATACCAAATTTATGTGATAGAGATGTAGCAGTGTTAGGAGGGAACACTACAGCTGTAAAAGCCTGTATTAAAGTTGACTGATCTCATATTGGTAACCTAACTTTTCACCTTAAGAAACTTGAGAAAGAGCAAAGTAACCCAAAGCAAGAAGTTAGAAAATGATGATGATTAAAGCAAATATAAATAAAATATAGATAGAATAATATATTTAGAAATTGAGCAGAACCAAAAGTTGGTTCTCCAAAAAGATCAACAAAATTTACAGTCTTTAGGTAGACTCACCAATATAGATTACTAAAATCAGCAATGAAAGAGAACATTAATACTGCCCTTATAGAAATATAAAGGATTAGGAAAGAGTACTATGAGCAATTATATACCAAAAATTATACAACTTAGATAAAATGGACAAATTCCTAGGAAAAGATAAACTACCAAAACAGACTCAAGCAACAGAAAATCAGAATAGACATATCACAGAGAGATTTAAAAAGGTCATCAATTTTTTTTTCCACAAAAATAAACCCAGGTCTAGGTAGCTTTACTGGTGACTTTCACCAAATGTTTAAGGAAAAATTAACACCAATACTTCACTAACTCTTCCAAAAAATAGAGAATTGTATGCTTTCCTACTCATTCTATGTGGTCAGTATTACCTGATACCAAAATCAAAGACATCCCTAGAAAACTACAGACCAAAGCCCATTATAAACATAGAAGCAATAATCTTCAACAAAATACTAAGAAATTAAATTCAGCAACATATAAAAAGGATTATACCCCTTGACTAAGTGGGATATATCCCAGGAATGCAAAGTTATTTTCACGTAGTCAATATAATACAACATAATAATAGAATAAAGAGCAAAATACAAATGATTACATCTATGCATCCAGAATAAATATCAACAAAATCCAACATTCTTTCATAATAAAACACTTAAGTTCAAAAGTAAAGGAAACATCTTAAACTTAATAGAGAGTATCTATGGAAAACTTACTTCTAAACATCATACTTAAATACTGAGCTTCACCTCTTACATAAAAATAAGACAATGATGTTCATTCTCATTATTTATTTTCAAAGTTGTACTGGAGTTTCTAGCCAGGACAATTAGACAAAGAAAAGAGATAAAAGACATCTATATTGGAAAGGAAGAATAAAATTATCTCTATCACCAGTGGCATGTTATTGTATATAGGAAAACATAAGAAGTGCACACATGTACACACACACAAAGAGCTAAAAAACAATTTCAGGAAAGTTGTAAGATGCAAAATTAATATACAAAAATCAATTGTATTTCTACACGCTATAAATGAACACGGGAAATAAAGTTAAGGAAAGTTCTATTTATAGAACTAATGCAATTCCTACTAATATCTTTAATAGAAACTAAAGTTCTTAGGGAAATGCAAGAGGCTCAGAATATTCAAAATAGACTTAAAAAAAAAAAAGTGTGGTTGATAGGCCTTTAGCCAGGCACTTCAAGTAAAAGAGAGAGAGGACCCAAATAAAATTAGAAATGAAAGAGGGGAAATTACTAATGATATCACAGAGACACAAAAAATCATAAGAGCATACTACAAAGAGTTACATGCCAACAAATTGGACAACCTAGAGAAATGGATAAATTTCTAGAAACATACAATTTCCTAACACTGACTCAGGAAAAAAAAAATAGACAATCTGAACAGACTAATCACTAGTAGTGAAATTGAATTTATAATAATAATAATAATAATAATAAACTCCCAGCAAACAAAATTCCAGGACTGGACAGCTTCACAGGGGAATTCTATGAAACGTATAAAGAAGAGCTAATAAAAGAATAAAATACCTAGGAATAAACTTAGCCAAGGAGGTGAAAGACCTATACTCTGAAAGCCATGACATTGATGAAGGAAATGGAATATGATACAAATAAATGGAAAGATATCCCATGTTCCTGGATTGCAAAAATTAATACAGTTAACATGTACATACTATCCAAAGAAATATACAGATTTAATATACTCATGGTATTTTCACAAATAATTCTAAAATTCATATGGAACCACAAAAGACCTCAAATAGACAAAACAATCTTGAGGAAAAGAAGAACAAAGCTAGAGGATTCACAGTCCCTGATTTCAGACCATACTACAAAGCTACAATAATCAAAACAGTATGGTACTATCACAAAAACAGACATATAGATCAATGGAACAGAATAGAGAGCCCAGAAGTAAACCAGTTCTGGTTATTAATTCACTTATGGTCAGTTAGTCTATGACAAAGGAGGCAAGAATATACAAGGGGGAAAACAGTTTCTTCAATAAGTGGTACTGGGAAAACTAGACAGCTACATGTAAAAGAATCAAATTGGAACATTTTCTCATGCCATATGCAAAATTAAACTCAAAATGAATTAGAGACTAAATGTTAGAACTAAAGCCGTAGTATCCTAGAAAATAACTTAGGCAGAACCCTCTTTGACATAAATCGTGGCAATATTTTTTTTGCATCGGTCTCCCCTGGCAAAGGAAACAAAAGCAAAAGTAAACAAATGGGACCTCATTAAATTTAAAAGCTTTTCCACGACAAAGGAAACTACTGACAAGATGAAAAGACAACCTACTGAATGGGAGAAAATATTTGCAAATGGTATGTCTGATAAGGGGTTAATATCCAAAATATATAAATAGCTCATACAACTCAAAATCAAACAATGCGCTGAAGACCTCAATAGACATTTTTCTAAGGAAGATATTCAGGTGGTCAACAGGCAAATGAAAAGATGCTCAACATTGCTAATCATCAGAGAAATACCTCAAAAGTGAGGTATTACATCACATCTGTCAGAATGGGTACCATCAAAAAGACCACAAATAACAAGTGTTGGCAAGGATGTGGAGGAAAGGGAACCCTTGTACACTGTTGGTGGAAATGTAAATTGGTATAGCCACTACAGAAGACAGTATGGAGTTTCCTCAAAAAACTAAGAATAGAACTGTCATATGACCCAGTAATTCCATTCTTGGATGTATATCTGAAGAAAAAAAAACTAATTCTAAAAAATATATGCACCCCAATATTCATAGCATTATTTACAATAGCCAAGATATCTAAGCAAACTAAGTGTCCATCAACAGAGAAATGGATAAAGAAGATGGAGTGTGTGTGTGTATGCATGTGCATGCATACATATATATATATATATACACACACATATACATACAATGGAATATTACTTGGCCATAAAAAAGAATGAAAATTTGCCATTTGCAACATTATGGATTGATCTGGAGGATACTAAGCTTAGTGAAATAAGTCAGACATAGAAAGATAAATACTCTATGTATCACTTATATGTGGAATCTACAAAATAAAATGAATGAATGTAACAAAACAGAAACAGACTAACAGATATAGAGAACTGGTGTCTATAAGAGGGGAGAGAGAAGGAGGGAGCACACAGTAGGGATAGGGGATTAAGAGGTACAAACTCCTATATATAAAATAAATAAGTGACAAGGATATATTGTATAGCACAGGGAATATAGTCAATATTTTATAATAATTCTAAATAGGGTATAATTTATAAAAATATTAAATCACTATGTTGTACACCTGAAAATTAATATTGTAAATCAAATACACTTCAATAAAAAATAGAAAAATATGAAAACTCATGCTTCCTAATTGCAAAACTTATTACGAAGCTACAGTAATCAAGACAGTGTGGTACTAGCATAAGGATAGACATAGAGGTCAGTGACATAGAATTAAGAATCCTGAAAGAAACCCAAATATTTGTGGATAATTTATGCCTAAGGCAAACAGAAGAAAAGAAATAATAAAAGTCAGAGGAGAATAAATGTATGCATACCAAGGGGTAAAGGGGGTGTGGGATGAATTGAGAGATTGGGATTGACATACATATACTGTTGATACTATGTATAAAATAGATAACTAGGGCTTCCCTGGTGGTGCAGTGGTTGAGAATCTGCCTGCCAATTCAGGGGACGTGGGTTCGTGCCCCGGTCTGGGAAGATGCCACATGCTGCGGAGTGGCTGGGCCCATGAGCCATGGCCGCTGAGCCTGTATGTCCAGAGCCTGTGCTCCACAATGGGAGAGGCCACAACAGCGAGAGGCCCGCGTACCTCAAAATAAATAAATAAATAAAAAATAACTAATGAGAACCTACTGTAGAGCAGAAGGAACTCTACTCAGTGCTCTGTGATGACCTAAATGAGAAGGAAATCCAAAAAAGAGGGGACACATGTATACATATAACTGATTCACTTTGCTGTACAGTATAAACTAACACAATATTGTAAAGCAGCTATACTCGGATAAAAAAAAAAGAGGAGAAATCAGTGTAATTGAAAACAGGCAATCAACAGAGAAAATCAACAAAGTCAAAAGCTGGTTCTCTGAAAAGGTGAATAAATTCAATAAAACTCTTTCAGGCTAATCAAGAGGACAGAACTGGGGACAGGGAGAGAAAGCCACAAATTACTAGTGTCAGAAATGAAAGAAGGGCATCAGCCATGATCCCATGGGCATTAAAGGTTAATAAAGGAATATAATAATACTATGGCCTCAAATCTGATAACTTTAAGGAAACATACAAATTTCTTGAAAGACACTAACAAACAAAACTCACAGAAGGAGAAAAAGGTCATCTGAATAGGCCCATAAATTTTAAAGATGTTGAATCAATAATAAACAATCTTCCTAAAAAGAAAGCAAAAGGCACATATGGTTTTATTGGCGAAATTTTGTTTTATTTTGCTAAGAATACTTAACATGAGACCTACTTTCTAAACAGATTTTTAAGTTTACCATATAGTATTATTACCTATAGACACAGTGTTGTACAGCAGATCTCTAGAAGTTGCTCATTTTTCGTAACTAAAATTGTATACCTGTTGATTAGAGACACCCCATTTCCCCTTCCAGTTCTGGGCTAACACCATTCTACTCTTTGCTTCTATGGGTTGACTATTTTAAATGCCTCATGTAAATGGAATCATGTAGTATTTATTTTTTTGTGACTGGCTTATTTCATTTAGGATAATATCTTCAAAATTTCATTCATGTTGCCACAGATTGCAAGATTTCCTTCTTTTCAAAGGCTAATCTTTTATTGTATGTATTTAGCACATTTTTTCCAATCATCCATTATAGATATGTAGGTAATTTTTATAGCTTGGTTATTGTGAAGAGTGATGCAATGAACATGAGAGTGCCAATATCTCTTTGAAATCCTGATTTCAGTTCTTCTGTAAAAATATCCAAAAGTGAGATTGCTTGATCATATGGTATTTTATTTTTAACTTTTTGATAACTCTCCATGCTATTTTCCATTGAAGCTTAACAATTTTTCACTCCCACCAATAGTGTACAAGGGATCCAATTTTTCTGTTTCCTCAGTAACACTTGTTATCTTTGGCTTAGAGGATAAAAGCCTTCCTAACAGGTATGTGGTGATGTCTCCTTATGGTTTTGATTTGTATTTTCCTGATGATTAGTGATATTGAACATCTTTTCATATACTTGTTAACCGTACCCTTGTTGATCATTTGTATAATTAACATCTTACTTTAAACCAATTTAGTTCAAATTACTACAACTTAATTTCAGTAATACACAAAAATGTTGCTCTGATATAGATCAATTTTCTCCTACTCCCTTGTGCTATTAATATTAAGCAAAATACATCTTTATACATCACAATGCCATCAATGTAATTTTAAAATTAATCTTTTATTCAATTGCTTTTTAAATTATATGGAAGAAAAGATTTAAAAAGAACTACATTTATACTGAGTTTTATACTTACCTTTGTGGTTAACTTTACCAGTGCTCTTCATTTCTTCAGATGGATTTGAGATACTGTTTACTGTCCTTTCATTTCAGCCTGAAGGAAGGACTCCCATTAGTATTTTTCAAATGGTAAGTCTGCTAGCAGAGAATTCTGTCAGTTTTTGCTTATCTGAGACTGTCTTAATGTCTTCCCATTTTTTAAGTACATCTTTGCTATAGAATTCTTGGCTGACATACTTTTCTATGAGCCCTTTGAATATGTCATCCCACTGTCTTTTGGCCTCCATAAGTTTTGATGAGATATCAGATAATAATCTTATTGGGGAAACACTTGTATATGATGAATCACTTCTCTCTTGCTTCTTTCAAGTTTCTCTGTCTTATGCTTTTGATAGTTTGACTGTGATGTATTTAGGTGTTGATCTCATTGAATGTATTCTACTTGGATTTTGATGAGTTCCTTGTATATGCAAATTAATGTTTCTCATCAGTGTTGGAAGTCTCTTTTTCTTTTTCTCAGGCTGGATAATCTCTATTGTCCTATATTTCTGTATTCAAATTTGCTGATTTTTTTCTACTACCAGCCCAAATATATTGTTGAGCCCAGATAGTACATTTTTAATAACAGTTATTGTACTTTTCAACTCAAGAACTTCTATTTGGTCTTCTTGTTTTTGGTAATTTCTATCTTTTTAATCATATTATCTCTTTGAAGAGAGTTCATTTTCCCATTTTTTAAAACCTTTTAGACATAATTTTCTCAATTTCTTTGAACATACTTATGAGCTGACTTCAATTCCTTGCCTAGTAAGTCCAATCTCTGGGCTTCCTCAGTGACAATTTCTATTGACTGATTTTTTTCCCCATGAGTATGAGACATACTTTTCTGTTTCTTTGTGCTTCTCACAATTTTGGGGGGGTTAAATACTGGACGTCTAAAAGAGCATAATGTTACAAATCTGGAAATCAGATTATCCACTTCCTTCCTACAATATTTTGTTTATGTTGTTGCTGTTTGTTTGCATAGTGACTTTGCTGAAATAATTCTGTAAAGTCTGTGTTCTTTGTTGTATGTGGCCAACTGATATCTCTGCTCACTTAGCTTAGTAGTCATCTAATGACTGGACATATATACTGTTTAATTCTTTGTACCAATAAATTTACTGGCCTTTGTCACAGAAGTCTGTTTTTGGGGCATGCTTTCAACACTGTGATGGTTTACAACCCTTCCTTTACCTTCATTTCTTACTTGTGAAGATCCTCAAGGTCAACAGAAAATGAGAGATTAGGGTCTTCTGATGACTTTTTTGGACATGTGCACACCTCTGTACTTTTTGGTGCCCTTCTAGATCTCTAGGTATATGTCAAGGCTTTTCAAAGCCCCCTTGGACATTTCATTCTCCAGACCATACTTTAAAATCTTTTTTGTTAATCTCTTGTTATCCCAACTGCTTTCACCTTCTCAGATACCAGTATTCTTAAACAATTTTCTCTGATTTTTTTTTCCACCCTGCGTATAATGCTTTTCTTGCAGAGTGAGCTCTGAGTCAAGTGAAATAAAGACAAACTCTGAAAATAGAGCTTTTCTAGGGAGCTGCCATATATGTCACATAATGAAAATTTTTCTGGGTAGGCACTTTTTGGAGAGTTGCAAACACGTTATGTTCCCTCTAGGCTAAGGGAAAAACTGTTCATCTTCTAGTATTCATAGATACAATGGTTGCATTGCTGCTGATTTTCATGGCTACTATGGAGCTAGGGAGAGAGTATTGGAAATACCACCAAGCTTTGTTATTTCTGAGGTTCAGCTGTTTTCCTTGAATAAACACTCCTTGGATTATTGTGAGACATTGGTTAATTTCTAGAGTTTGAAAAAATTGGTGTAGACAATGCTTGCCAGTATTCTTGTTGCTTTTATGCAGAAGCAAATTTTGGGAGGTGCTTACTTCATCATTTGGAAAGTGCTTCTAAAATATTTTTTTATACTTAAACAAAATCCTTCAACTGATACATCCTTCAGTTCAGTTTTAGACACAAGTGCTGTATTTTCTGAGTGATTCCTGAAATATATGTTGTTTCACTTTTAAGGCAATTTATTCCATACCATTGTATGCCATAATGACATCTGTTGTAGTAAAGTCAGACAGGACAAGACATAAATCATTGCTATTTCCTGGATTCCATGCTGTAACTTAGAGATATCAACAGTGCTTCATTGGTTAAAATATTTCAGTTCTCCAAAAATAAGGGAGGCTGCTAATGTTAAACAACTGTCTACATTTTCTCTTAGAATGACAAATTATTTTCTAAGTGCCCCAAAGTGGAAAGCACTTCCTTTTAAAGATGCATTGTGAAAATAAAATGAGAGCCATATTTCTATGCCACAGTTAATAGCATCACAGGAAAATGCATGTATATGTTTGTAGAAGGAAGAAACAGAAGAGCACACATTGAGAGATGAGAACATCCTGTGCCCCATTAGCATTCAGATTTGGTGCCAGAAAAGCCACTTTCATCATTTGTGACAACTGTATACCACACATATCACCTGGACTGTTTCACACTGAATTGTTTCATAGCCATCTTAGAAACATTCTGAATATTTAACCAGAGAAACAAAATCCATTTTATCAATTCTGTCTCCTAATTACTTTCAACCTTAATAAATGGTGCAGAAAAATGTCCTAAGGCTATGAATCTGAAAGTACTAGATGCAGTAGTAATTCTGTATAATCTAATGTACTGGGCAGAGACTGCATTAAGAAATTGAAAAGAGATTAGGGCACAAATTGGAGGGTTTTATATCCACGTCTATCTGCATAATAATCAAATATTCTACTCATGAACTTCAAGGAACTTCTAGGAATGAAGAAACTGACAGTGACTCATATCTTCAGAAATTTAGTTGGTTTGGAACAAGTATAATAAAATGATTAAAGCAGAGGATGGAGAGAGGGCCTGAAAAAAGGGACTTTCACCCTAAATGACTTACAGTAAGTCAGCATTAGTTTTTATCTTGTGCTGATATCTAGAAGAATAAAAGCAGTTCGGGTGTAGAGAAAATTTTAGTTTAATGTAACTGACTTCAGTGCAGTAAAAATTGCACCAAAATGAAGCTAAAAAGGCAGGAGAAAAATGAAGATTGCTCAACAAATATTTAGCAAACACCTATCATGTACAAGGTGAAGGACTGTGGCATTATTCCAATCTTTGAAGAATTTAGAGGTTAATAGAACATAGGAGTCCTTGCCACTCTAGGGCAGTGCTTGACTTGAGGATGCTTTGCTGATACAGTGATCATATGTGTGATCCATTTGTCATTATTTTCTTCTTCTTCCTTGAATGCTTCATCTGAGATTTGCTCTCTCTCCATTTGTTCATTGTCTAGGAATGATTATAAACTACTTTAAAATACATGAATTAGTATGAATGCCAAATATTTAAAAACATCAACAAAAGTACAGAATAAAAACCAAATTATTGAATGTATTGATTTGAGTCATTAGTGATAAATTTGATAAAGCAATTTGAGTAAAACTGTGAAAGTAGATATTAAATTGCAATCAGTTAAGAAGAATGTGAATATAAAATCAGTATAGAAAGAATGTAAACATGACTATTTCAAAGTTTGACTAAATGAAAAATAATATGACACCTTAAATAAGTAAAGGGGTCAATGAAAGACAACCTAGGCTGTCCAAACTCTGAAGATCATAACAATGTGCCAGACACAAAAGAAGTCTTTTAAGAAATGGTCGAGGGCCTCCCTGGTGGCGCGGTGGTTGAGAGTCCGCCTGCCGATGCAGGGGATACGGGTTCGTGCCCCGGTCTGGGAGGATCCCATATGCCGCGGAGCGGCTGGGCCCGTGAGCCATGGCCGCTGGGCCTGCGCATCCGGAGCCTGTGCTCCGCAACGGGAGAGGCCACAACAGTGAGAGGCCCGCATACCGCAAAAAGAAAAAAAAAAAAAAAAAAAAAAAAAAAAAAAAAAAGAAATGGTCGATGTGTTTCTTACTATTGGCTATTATGAGTTGAAAGACAAGAAGTATTTTAGGTTGCTTCATAGTAGAGAATTAGGTCAATAGGTGGTGGTCATATAAAAGCATACTTGAATCCCTTCTATTACAAAAGTAAACAATTCAAACTGTTAAAAAAAAAACACAATGTGGCATTGTGGTAAGCATGTTAGCTTCAGAAGAGGATGAGATGGGCTCAGGATCAGGCCATCATGACAACATTTTACTAACTTCAACATAACTTTGAGTAATTAAAGGCCCTTCCTGGGCCCAGAAAATCAGTTATTATAACCCATGTGAAATCTCTCAGAAAACTTACTGTCATATAGTAGGCAATTGATAACTGTAGGCAATTGATATTTTGCTTCTTGCAAATTAGAGAGGTCTTTACTGGAACTGCCCAAGTTGAGATGAGTTGTTATACATGTTGGAGAAGATGGATGACTTAAATGTGTGCTTCAAACTTTAACATATTTTATGACTCTTTGATGAAGTGTCTAGCGTCTTTAAGGTTCTCACACTGGCAAAAGATAGTGAGAGCTGAGATTAGAACTGAGAAATTGATTCTGAATGTATGCTGCTTTCAGGTGATATCTAGGCTGTACAAAAAGATATCATTCAGAGAAGTGGCTTCTTTCAACAACAGTATTACAGTAGAGTAATTATTAACAAATGTAAAGTCAATCACTAGAGGGACGTTTTTGTTAACTCAAACTGTCCCTTTCCTCTTGTTTAGGCAAAGGTTTCTGAAATTCAACATGGAAAAAAATCCCCAGTTATATATTATTTTTTAATCGCATATTTCTTTTCTTGGGAAAAGAGTCAGTGCATGTTATGTAATCATTTCTAAAGCTTATAGGTTTCTCTAATTATCTGAGCCATTCATTAGTTTGAAAAAATAGGTTTATTAAATTAAGAATTTGAAACAAAACATTCTTAAAAGGAGCAGGATTGAAAAGTGCTTGTTTTGTTCCGACTTTCCTTCTACTGTGCACATACACACATACTCACACACATGTACAAGACTGTTAAATTTGATGTTAAGGTTTTATGCAGTTTTCCAAACTTTGCAAGTCAGAAAGCTGGATGGTTACAATAATCCTTAGATATTTGGTGATCTCTAGCTCCTTTTGTTATTGAGTATAATAAGATACCTTTATCCTCAGGATGAGGCCTCATGTCAAATGGCTTTGAAGCGTTATCAACTGTTTGGGGATTTTTTTTGAATCTTATCTGAAAAGTAGATTTAGAGGTTTCACCTAGTAAACTCAAATATGAAATCACACTTATTGTTCAGGGAAAGATTTTAAAAAATGCAAATACCTCACAGTAGTGGATCATTCTAAAAATGCACTTCTCTGCTGTGTTTGAATCCCTCTGCAGGAGCAGCTTTTAGCTTTTGGGCTTTGATTCTTACCCTTCAGACAGGATTGAAAAATATGTGTGTGTGTGTGTGTGTGTGTGTGTGTGTGTGTGTGTATAAAATTTTAAAATGAAGAGTTGTTTTTGTGGTGTTAAGGATTGCAGGCTAATTTGGAATTAGAAGTGATGCCTGAAACATGCTTAAGGAAGTATCAATAGAGGGACCAGGGACCATGTTAAGTAATAATTATTCCAAGAATTTTCCTGGAAAACCTGGTAGAAATAAGACCATAAAGATGACACGGCGTTTAAAGAGGGTTTTTGTTTTGTTTCTTCTTTAGAAGTGCTATCGGAAAGACAAGGCTACATTTAAATAGGGATGGAAAGTATTCTATATAAAGAGAAAAGTTTAAGATTGGATGAATAAAGTCAATAATTAATGGTGCAAGATTCCTGAGAAGATGGGAAGAGAAGAAATATTGGTCATACATTACAGAGTTATTTATTGAGAAGTGGCAGGGAGACTTTTTCTTACAAATACAGGAGAAGGAGAAGATTGGTGCAGATGCAGGCAAACTTGGAGATTGGGGTAGGGGTTTGAGGAAAAAGCCAAGTCGATGGCTCTCTTTTCTCTGTGAGTTGTGAAGTAAGGACATTGTATTGAGACTGAGGGAATAGAGGAGAGTGTGAAGGTTTGAGGAGAGTGGCAAAGATATGAAATAGTTGATAAGGCCTACGAAAGATCCAGATGTCTAGAAACGCCTAGAAAGATGGCCTGGCAGCTTTAAGGATCCACTTGTCGTTGGTGATCATGAATTTATAGCGAAAACAATCTGTCCCACTGTAATTTCTCCTCCAGCACTCAGTTTGGTATTGTGAGATGATGCTTTGCTGGGTGGACACAAGTGTCAGAGTGTTAAGGGTGTATGCAAGAGAGTGACAGTGGTGATGGACCATGAAATGTATGATAAATGAGGAAAGAAGTAAAGCCAGGAACGGGCTATATGGTTCAGTGTAACTGGGGGCTAAAATAAATTCAAGGCCTTAATGAGTTTTTAATTATTTTGCGTGCAAAGGATTGGAAGCTATGATCAGTGAGAGGGATATAAGAGTTGTTGATTTCAGGTGTAGAATCAGAATGTGACAATTTATGAGTGAAAAAGAGTGGATAAGAATGTCATTAAAGATGAACAGGCAAAATTGTTGACATGGAGGGCTTTATAAAATTAAAGTCCCCTAGGATAATGGAAGAGGTTAATAAAGAAGATGTTAAACCAGATACAATAGAAAAGAAAGTGGATAACCAGAAAATCAATATGGGAATGAATTGAAAAAAGAAGAAGGTAGTATAACTGGATAGTATACGCTGTGAGGGAGGAACAGATTTTTTGTATGTTTATTTTTAATATAGAAAACAATTTTCTGGATGCCATATTTGGGAGTGAGCAAGGCCCCAGCCTCATCACCTGATCACAGATATATGAAATAAATGGGTACATTTGAAACATGAAGGGCAAATTTATACTGTGTTAGTTCTAGAAGGAAGATGGTAATTGGTGTGGGGCAGATAAATGCAGAGCCACTCACATAAAATATCTCCTTCATTATACCCCTCTAACTGTGACCACTATATTTATCATTTATTGAATGCTAATTGTGCACCAGACATATTGCAGATATTATATCATTTTATTCTCACAATAGAATTTGCAGGTAATTATATTTATTTCACATGTATAGAGAAGGAAGCTAAAGCTTAGAGAGTTTTATTTCCCCAAAGTTACCCAGGAAGTAAATGCTACTGTTGATGTTCAAACTTAGGTGTATTAAACATAATTCAATCTCTGATCAACTGCTGTGAGGCTCAGTTTCCTCATCTGTAAAATTGGGAAAATATTAACACCATCCTCAGAGGGTGGGCTAAATGTGTAAATTAATTAGAACTATGGGAAGCACACTAAATAGTAAACACACGTTAGCAAAAATATAAACTGCCTCTATACATTTTTTAAATGTGTCCCTGGTTATGTGGACGTAGGCTAACACTCATTTCAGAAGTATAAAGTACAAACACCCTTTTGAGGAGATTTTCTTTTCTAATAAAATTTTATACACTTAAAGTGTACAATGTGATGTTTTGATATACTTATACATTGTGAAATGATTACTATAATCAAGCTAATTGACACATCCATTACCTTACATAGTTACCTTTTTTTTTTTCTTCTGGTGTATGGTTAGAACACTTGAGATCTACTCTCTGTTATTTGAAACATCAGTGAACCTGGACCACATTATGTTGAGTGAAATAAGCCAGATACAGAAAGACAAATACTGTATGATTCTACTTATATGTGAAAACTAAAAATGTCAAACTCAAACTCACAAAAGAAGAAAGAGAGTAGTTGTGGTTGCTAGGGGCTTGGGGGTGGAGATGTTCGTCAAAGGGTACAAAATTTCTGTTATGCAGGATGAATAAGTTCTGGAGGTCTAATGTACAGCCATGTGATTATAGTTAATAATACTGTAGTGTATACTTGATATTTCTCATTTCTGATAACTAGGAATGTGGTCTTAAAACAATAGCTACAGCAAGAGAAGGGGAACATAATTCTCTCCTCTCAAGTTTACTTGGAAAACTTATTGGAAGGAACCATATATTAAATTGATGAATAAATAAGAAGTAATTTGATGTTCCATGTATGATGGAAGATTCTTACCCTGTTAAAATTCTGAAATTTGAGGCTTCCTCATGAATAAAAATCACTCAGCCATCTGTGCGAACTAAGAAAAAAATTGACCATCATTAATGGTGTGCTTGCATCTGCTACTTTTGTGAGTGTGAAGGTAGTAGAACAAGAGCAAAAATGGGTGGACCTGACTGACAATGATGCAGTAAAGTGCTGGCATAATAGAGTATGATGGAGTATGGACCACAGGAATCACTATGCCTGAATACACTTTCATATGACTGATGAGGACAGTGTACAGTTTGACATGGATGAGAGCTGACTGCCTTTGAGGAGAAAGAAACACACCTCACGTGACTCTGTTACAGTGATTGTGTGTCAAATAAATGATTAGGGCAGACGAATATAGGAAGAAACAATAACTAGTTTTTGCTGGATAAAAATAAATAGTGCTGGATGGAGCAATTATTTTCTGCTAATATGGATCCCATTGCTTTAAATTTAATTAACGTTTTTCTAGAGGCAGTACAATTGTGTTTGAACCATGGAATCTTCTCCATGTTTCTGATACAGCTTTTATGAATCCACAGGTAGCATTGAGCTGAGGTCATGTATGTCCCATTTAATCTTATATGACACGCTATTTTATTACTGTTTCATCCACTTTGTTGTAGACCTGTGAGACAGCAGCTTTTTCTTCACCTGTCAAATACATCCTGCCTTTGTTACACTCGACAGGCTGGATGTCACAAAGTCAGAGCTCTCAGTGTTCTAGGAAATGGAAATGTATAACACAATTCCTGCAATCCTCAGATAATTGTTTAAAACTTACTCGGTGGCTGAGAATTGGAGCCTGAATAAGGAGGGTGGTACCCCAAAGTGGATCAACCATTTCTCCCCTGCCTCCTCCCATCCTCTTCTGCTCACTGATGAAGAGAAAACGAACTAGAAGGTGTGGAGGGGGTAGGATGGTCCTCAGAAGCAGAGCTGGCCATGGCTGTTCCAGTTGTACCTTCCATGCTGAGATACCTAAGAAATTCAAAGCTATTCAGAACCAAGACAGTACTCTGTGCCACCAACAAATATGTTTTTTGACTTTCTAATACACATTTCCCTCATATTTCATCCTCTGAATTCTTTTGCTGTCTTTTCTTCCCATCAGGTTTTGGGGAAACTAAAATGAGAAAAAAAGGTACCCACTGCCTTTTCTGTCAACATAAAAGAGATGCAAATATGGCGAAGAATCCTAATTATGGTGAGTATCTGACCAAGAAAGAGTTTGATTATACACTTGCCTAATACGACCTCATCCACAACTAAACTGACAACATTTAGACCCAAACTTAGGGCACAGATCCTGACTGTGTACTTATGAGTAAGGGGTAAGAATATTAGAAGTTAGAACTGTCCTGGCAAATATCAGTCATTTTTTCATTCTAAATACAAAGTTCTAAAGTTGTTTAAATAACAAAATACATCTTTTCTTTCTTTCTTCTTTGCCTTTGAAAGTAGCCAGTGAACATCTTTCTGAAGTTGATTTTTTTGACCATCTTCTTCAAAGATTTTCCACTAGAAACTATGACATATGCAGTAAATGTTAGGCCCTGTTTCCTAGATGATGTGATGACAGAAATATTTGGAAATTATTGGAAATGTGAGAATTGAGAACACATCTTACCTCTTTGTAGAAAAAAATTAACTTCTCTTTTATGCGTTATTTGTGACCGTGTCTCCAAAAGCCAAATGGGTTATATGTGTAAAGAGGCAAGCAAAAGGGAAAACAAAACAATACAAAAACCAAACATACAAATACACACAAATAATAGACAAACAAAAATCCCTCTAAAGAGAGCCACACTTGCTTTGTCTCAGATAGAAGACTTACTCCAATGCATCATGATACTTTTTATGAGACATTTGTTACAAATGACCTTATAAGTGGAGTCTCATGTGAAAAAAATCACAGCAGTTATCATGAAGGGAGGTGAAAGAATTTATGGACTGGTTATGAAAAAAATATAAAACATCACAGTTTGTTATGGGGTAATTGAGAGTGCTCAGGAAAACAATATCACTGTTACTGAGAAAGATTGATTTGAAGATGTTTAAAGGTATTTTTAAAAAAATGAACATAAAACATAACAATAGGCCAGTCAGTCAATGAAATCTAAAATCACAACTTTAGGTAAAGGAAATTAGATTTTTTTTAAAGGCAGAAGGAGTGGTGGAATGTCATTGTGTGTGTGAAATATCAGTCAACCTATCAATATATGAGGAGATATAGAGTGATCAAACTAGGAACTGCATTAGCTTTTTTTTTTTATAATCCCCTGTCACTGCCTTTTTGTAAAAGCCGACATCTATATACTATTGGATCTACTCTGTTATTAATAAGCAAAATCTTTAAGTTGAGAAAGCATTTGAAATAGTGATTTTATTTTCTTGAGTTATAAAGACATCAAACATGGAGCCCTTCTTCACTGTTACCTAAATTCCTATTTTCATTGAAATGTTGATTTTAGATGCCTACTCATTTATTGTTTTCTGCAAACAGTGCTATTTATAACAATTGCTAACTTCTAAAAAATACTTACTTTATGCCAAAACATGCTTGAAAAACTTTACATGTATTTACTCATTTTATTCTCTCAACATCCCTGTGATTTAGATCCTCTTGTATTATCTATTTTACAGATGTAGAATGTGATGCTTAGAAATGCTGAGTTATTTGTCCGAGGCTTCATAGCAACTCACATGTGTGATTTTAGAGCTTGTGTTTGTGTGTGTGTGTGTGTGTGTGTGTGTGTGTGTGTCTGGTTTTTTTTTTGGCTGCGTTGGGTCTTCCTTGCTGTGCATGGGCTTTCTCTAGTTGCAGTGAGCAGGGGCTACTCTTCGTTGCAGTGCGCAGGCTTCTCATTGTGGTGGCTTCTCGTTGCGGAGCACAGGCTCTAGGCACGCGGGCTTCAGTAGTTGTGGCACTCAGGCTCAGTAGTTGTGGCTCATGGGCTTAGTTGCTCCGCGGCATGTGGGATCTTCCCGGACCAGGGCTCTAACCCGTGTCCCCTGCCTTGGCAGGCGGATTCTCAACCATTGGGCCACCGGGAAGCCCCAGAGAGCTTTTGTTTTTAATCAACATAATAATATTTCTCCTGAATATAATCAACACAAGTTGTTTTGTTGTTTGTTTTCTTGTATTAAACAGCTCCTTCCCTTCAGTACAGTTGGATTATAGTTGGGAACCAAGTCAACCTTTTGATTTCATAGGAAGGATTCACATTTGAGTGGGCACTTTACCCTTGTTTTTTCCGGCAGCAGCTGCTGAGGGCTCCAGTAGATAGTCTTTCCTCTAAAAGACTTGTGTTTTTACTCATTGTCATCAAGTACAATGGGAAGACATACTTATTCCTCTCTGTGAAACTATGGTAAGGTTTCCCCAATAGGAATAAATAGTCTGTTAGTTTTACTCCAGCCTAATGCCTTGATTTCTTCAAGGGCTCTAAGTCATTGTACGTGTTTGGTTACAGTAACTGCCATGGATTTTGCTTTTGTTTGGGAGCAAATGTCTTGGAACATTCTGGTATGTCTTTACATAGTGTGGCTGCCCCAGCTATGGCACACTGACCATTACCACACAGTCATTCTTTCCCTGCCTGCATTTTTCTTGGCGGCCACATCAACACCCATCTCACATCTGCTGACAGTTGTGTTAGTTCCTTAACTTTAGTCAGTGATCATCAGGGATCCTCTGTTGTATTTTCATTCAGCGCAAACTTCTAGGGAGGCTGATCAGAACAGTGGAGGCTTCCGATGTCTTATGATTTACAGAAACATTTGTTGTTTCTTATGAGAGATCAGTTTGGCACAAGTAAATCTGCTAACGCTTCACAGTATTGTTTTGCCACCATCCTTAGTATTGACCCTCACAGCTCAATATAATTTAGAAGTTTGATAATAGTTTCCCTTTCCTAGGGGAGAGAGTGAATTTAGTATTTTATCATATTCTATTTAAATTTAAATACAGTAAGTCAATCATACAGAATTAAAATATATCTGTGCTCCGAACTGGAATCGTTAACTTATATTCAGGATTTTGAAGCTTCCATAAAGCAGTGTTTTTTGGGGTTGTTGTTTTTTTTTTGGCATATGATTAATTTCTAATGTCACAGTTCTAATTAAACTAGAAAAATTTTTTTTTTTTCCGGTACGCGGGCCTCTCACTGTTGTGGCCTCTCCCGTTGCGGAGCACAGGCTCCGGACGCGCAGGCTCAGTGGCCATGGCTCACGGGCCTAGCCACTCCGTGGCATGTGGGATCTTCCCAGACCGGGGCACGAACCTGTGTCCCCTGAATCGGCAGGCAGACTCTCAACCACTGCACCACCAGGGAAGCCCAAACTAGAAAATTTTAAATGCTTAAGCCATAGACTTTACTAAATCGGGAAAAGTCCTTATATATCTATCTGTATACATATGAATATATAAACACAGAACCATGCATATAGTCCTTCCTTTGTATATATGCATATGCCTATGTATATACTGATATGTTAACACATATTACACACACTTGGTATCATATAAAATTATATGTTCCTCCTCTTTGTCTTTTTTACTCCTCTCATTTAGAAATGAAACCTCAATAATGCAGGGTCTTTAAGCAAATGATCGACTCAGTTTTCACTGTTGTTTTTCAGTTTGGGGGCTTTTAGCAAATACTGTTAGCCAATGCAAAATATACATGAATTGGAATAACTTTATAATTAAATAAATTGCAATGCATATAATATATATAAGTCATGCTTTTCAGTCTGTGGTGCCCTTTCAATTCTCTGCATGATATTCCTGTCTAAAAGGCAGTAATAGAGACATTCTGATCTTGAAAAGAAAAGTGAGGAAAATCAACATCAAAAACTCAGAAAAGTCCTGGGTAGTAAAAGGTCTTTGTTCTGTGGAGTGTTCTCCCACAGAGGAACAGAATTTTCTTTTAGCTTTTACATTTGACTCCCAGGCTCTGAAATATAATAATCAAAGCTCTTTGCTACCTTATGTTGAATCTCCTATACATGAAATCTTTTTATTTAGCAAGAAATGGAATTCTTGGCTGCAAATAATTTGATGAAAGCTTTAACATTTGCCAGATAAAAATATCTTTTTTATTAGGATGTTACAAGAAACTCCTGGTAGGCCACTGGGATAATTAGAGAAGACTGGAGGATATTTAATGAGTTTTCCAGGGTGCATTTCAGAATGCATCCTATGTTATCATGTGTCTGATAATTTTATCTTTCTCTCTCTAGATGTCAAGGTACCCTGGTGTTGGAATGCTTAACTTAGGATCGAAGACAATATTGAAACTTAGAAAAGTCTAACTTTTTCAGACATTTTTGTAAGGAGGTGTGAGCATTCATCTTCTATCAGCTGCTCTGTGCCTTATATTCTTCCTCATGGGCAGATTAGTATAAACCAATCAATAGTTCATCTCCAGGGAAGATGTGATTTGCCTTTTCAGGGATTGAGCATACCATTGCCTTGTGGTTAAATGAAAAGAAGAAACATAAATAACATCCTTGGAAATTGTTCTGTATTTATTATGCACCTTGATGGTGTGCCCTAGCTTCTGTGAGGATGGGAGCAGGAATTTCAAGCTAGATCTCTCAGGCTAGATTCTTTTCATGTAGGTCCTTGCATAACTCAAACAAAACTAAAAAAGTGATCCTATCTAGCAAAAGCTCTGACAGGAAATCTGGTGAATGAACTCTGGAGGGAGATGATGAGCTAGAAGTAACAGCAATAGGAAAGTTAAGGGAAGAAATCATTTCTGGGCTCTGCCCACCCTATCACTGAGAGGGAGAAGGGAAGGAGGAGGAGGGCTTTATTTTTAATTCTTAGAGTAAAAAAGATAGTGAGGACAAAAACAAAAGCACCATAATCCCAGAAGTGGTCTGTCATGGAGTCTGAACTTGAGGAATTTAAACATTTGGGTGGCATTTCAATCTCCGGGTGATCAGAACAGAATGAGAAAGGCTAACCAGAAGTGAAATGAATATGAATACACACTACTGTGATTATTTCCCTGTAGCTCATCTAAAGGCCACCTGCTCCAGAAACAGCAACCTAGGTAAAGTGGCAACCTTAAGGTCCACAAATTGCAATGGCTTCAACAAGCAAAAAAATGAGTGGAGAAAAAAGCAAGCATTCTTCTCAGGCAGGTGGCATCTCTAGAAGCTGAATGCTTCAGACCAGGCCCAAGGGCCAAATCTGGCAAGCTGTTTGTGTAAATAAAGTTTTATTGGGACCCAGCTCAATTAAATCTCTTTGTATTTTCTATGCAATATGCAGAGCATTCCCTGATTTGAAGTCTGCTACAAGGCTTAGTACCACAAGGGCAGAGTTGGGTAGTAACAGCAGAGACTTTATGGCCTGCAAAGCCTAAAATATTTAGTATTTGGCTCTTTACAGAAAAAGTTTGCAGATGCCTGCCTTGGCAGGCATGTTAGACCAACTGCATTCTGATATATCAGGCAAGTCAGAGCAACTCCCATACTTCTATAGAGGCTACACCATTTTAAATTCCCACCAACAGTACACAAAGAGTTCCATTTCTCCACATCCTAACCAATGCTTGTTATTTTTAGTTTTTGATAATAGCCATCCAAGCAGTGTGAGGTGGTATCTCATTGTGTTTTTGATTTGCATTTCCTTGATAATTAGTGATGGTGAACATCTTTTCATATACCTATTGACCATTTGTATGACTTCTTTAGAGAAATGTCTATTCAGGTACTTTGCCCATTTTTTAACTGGGTTATTTTGGAATTTTTTGCTATTGACTTACAGGAGTTCCAGATTACCTTTTCACTCTTAATTGTTTACTGTGCAAAAGCTTCTGTTCTTGCTTCTATTTTCATATCCAAGAAGGTATTCCCAAGACCCAGTGTTAAGCTTTTTCCCTATGTTTTCTTCTAGAAGTTTTACACTTCAAAGTCTTATGTTTAAGTCTTTAATCCATTTTGAGTTGCTTTTTGTGTACAGTGTAAGATGTGGGCAATTTCTCTCACCACTGCAGGCATTAGTTTTCTCCTTTATGAAATGAGAAGCCTTGATAATATTTGTAAGGCCTATTCCAGTTAACCTATAGTTTTATTCAAGTCAGAGGTTCTCATGGATGGTGTCTCATCTCTCTTTCCTTTCTCTTTTATGATCTTCTCACCCCTTTAGAAGGGCTAGTTCACTTAGTGGGATTCTATTTGGATCTGTAACAGAATACCTCAGAAAAAAGTGGCTTAACAAAGTAAGGAGTTTATTACCTTTTGTAATGAGAAAATCAAAAGTAGGTAGATCAGAATTGATGCAGCTGCTTAATATTCATCAAGAACATAGACTTATTCCTTTCTGCTGTTTCTTCACATGTTGCCTTTGTCCTAATAGTGGAGGATGGTTACTCTTCTTCCATACATCAAATCTGCATTGCAGGCAGGAGGAAGCAGGCAGGAGAAAAATGAGGGCAGATGCCTGCTTAGGAGACAGGGACTTAAGACTCCATCTGATTGGCCAGATTTTGTTGCGTGAATCTTTACACCACTGAAAGCTCTAGGAACACAGGGAATTCTACTCATTCACTTGCTATTTCTCCAGTAAAGAAGGCAAGGGGGGAAGGGCTCAAAAGCATATTGTGATTGAACTAATCCACAATACCTGTGAAGGTTGGTATTTTGGAAAAGGTGACATATTAATAATAGGAAATTTTTATTTGAGAGCAGTGAAAAAAGTTGTCTTTTAATCTTATCTTGTCCTAATCCAAGAAAATTTCCTAGAAGACAAACGTTGCTGAAGAGCATTAACTGTAGATAATTTATTATCTAAATGATTAATCCAAGACAAAGGACAATTTTATGTTGTCAGTAGAAGTGTCAGGATTGGCTAGGCTAAATAACAATATTTAAAAGGTGTTTCTACAAAGACATCATTATCTCAGTAGACTGATGAAACCAACCACTTCCAAAAGTTCTAATAACTATTGGGCTCATACAAATACAATAAACAATGGAGTCCAACTCTTCCTTCATTATTATCAAACTAACATAGATCTATTTAGAGATGCAATATAGCACATTATTATCATTGTTACTCTTAGTCAAACTTTGTGAATAGTGTGATCTTTAAAGTGTTGAGGTGGATATTTTATAACAGTTACAACAGTCAGCTGAAAAAGATGCTGGTATTTTGAATTAAAAATAATTTACAAATGTATAGAGTTATGGTTGCAGTTTCATACTTAAGTATGATACTTCTTTTTAGGTGAAGCAGAATCCTATATTGATATTAAAACTCTTATTTATAAAAGCTGAACCTAGCTATTGCCATAAAATGAAAAATATTTGAATTTCTATTTCTATGGCAGATGCATCCTATGTATTTTATTTCTTCTGTAGATATTGTGGATCCATGTGATGAAAGGATAACTTCTCTGTCTGACATTCATAAAGCATTTGGGCATAGGCTCTGTTTTATTTTCTTCAGGCATCTTATATTAGTCAATCCCCCAAATTCTGAGTAGGAGAGAAAATGCTCACTTCGGCTAATCTGAGTATCTCCTCAACGCTAAAGGAATACTGAGCAGTGAGCAGAGATGGAGGAAACAAATGTCATTAAAGGCAACTTAGTCAATTTGTTGGCCTTTTAAAAATTATAAATATTTATATGAAAGGAAGTAACATAGCCCAAAGTGTCCCTGCTTTAGTTAAAAAAAATACAATAAAGACACAAAAGAGTAGAAGTCATGAAAGCTGTGGTGTTTGCTAAAATGTGGCAACAGGTACAAAGCCATAATTTCTAAATAGTTGAAGTCAATCAAGGAAGTGAAATGTGAAGTTTGACATTTTTAATGAATTACACTATTTACCTCAGTGCAAGTGACATAATTGAGTTAAATTAAAAAGAGGAAAGGAACAACTGAGCTATAGCTACATCATGTGTTAGTGTTCAAAGTCTTCTTTAAAATGTATTCAGGATTTTTTAACTTCTGGAATGATAGAAGCTGGATTCTTTCTACATTTGAGTCTGTCACTCATTTTAAGCTAATGAATTAGGATATTTTTTCATAAATCTATATTATCATGACAATAGCAGAGGTGATATACTTTTAAGTGAACAACTTTAACACTTATGAAAATAATTATGGTTGTGGACAGAATTATCCTGAAAAAAATTGCTGTAGGCTGATAACCTGAGAATAGAGAGGGTACAATATAATTTCTCTGCTGTTACTGGTTTCCTAGAATTTTATTGAAGTCCCTAATATTAACATTATTCTAGTCATGTATTAAAAGGTAGAGAAAAAAGTAAGATACATCTGAAAATGGCCACTTTTTTGTACAAATAACTTTTTCTTCTTACTTTAGTGTATAATTAAGAGATATTCTAAAGCCCACACAAAGAAAAATTGTAGTAAAAAAGAAGACATATGCAACTGGAAATGTTTTAAGAATTATGTAATTATTTCTCTTTTCTTCGTAGTTTGAGAAGTTACTAAAGAACTATCAAACTAAATAATATAAAATGAATGATAATGCAAAGTTATTGGCCAATAGCAAGCAAACATTTATATCAGGGGAAATACAAACAATAACAAATAATGTGAAATCATGCTCAGTTTCAGATATTTTCAAACAAAAATTTATTAAAACAATGCTTTAAAATTACATAACTGCAAATATTTTGGAAAAACATCTTAAATGTAATACCTATTACTGGAGTAAATGTCATGTGATTGGCATTTTCACACTGATTACATTTATCTAAATGGTTCATACTTTTAAAAAATGACAGTTGAACAAAATAGTGTTGTTACTATTTGATTGCAACAATTCTGCATAAACAGTGTACCAGAGAACACTTCTAGCGAATTCAACAAAGAATTTGTATTGTGTTGTGAACTGAAGCATTCATTCATTATTCATTCATTCAATATATAATAATTAAACATCTGGTATGTGCCAGGCACTGTTCTAGGCATCAGGGATATTCCAGTGAACATAAATGACCACAGTTTTCTTTGTGCTCACATTCTAGTGAATTTCTAGTGATTATAAAAGTGTTATTTCTGAATGTTGGAAAATGTGTGCAAAAGTAAGAACTTGATTAAATATTGTAATGCATCCATAATATGGAGTATGCTATCAAACATCATTTTTGAACATTTACCAACATGGAAGAAATCAGAATATAAATTATTACAAGTCTGATACAAAACTGTATGTATATATTTTAAATGCATATATATGCATACACAAACACTAAAATGTATGGCACATATATATATATATATATGTATGACTACTTCTCTCTATAATATATCCTAAATAAGTGATGTGTTACTTGATTTAGTACATATAAACATGTTTCTATTTTCCTTACTTTTATGGTAATTTGCAAATTTTATACATTTTTGATGCACTAATATATTGGTATTTCACATACATATATAATATGTAAATTTTATGTTTATTCAGGAAAAATTAAAAACAAATACTCAAAGAGATTGGTTAAATAAACTTCGGTACATTGTACGTGATAGAAAGACTACAAAGATTATCAGTTTCTCTGTAGACAAAGTGGTACTATAAGTAGTTTTTCCTTTTTCCTCTCTCTCTCTCTCTCTCTCTCTCTCTCTCTCTCTGTATATGTATATATACGTTTTGTATAATTCTCTTTTAAAACTATAACTTGGAGAAATCATTTTAATTTTTGTTTGTTTTTACTTTTTGATGCTAACTTTTTATTCCAAATTGAAATTTTAGATAAAATTTGCAGTAGCAATTATGTCTCTCTCTTCACAGATATTTTGTTCTGTCTCCTTCCAGTTATGTGGTAGGTTTGCTGTTTACTTCTCTGTTGGATTCAGACATGACTGTGTGACTTGTTGTAGTACATCAAGTGTAAGTGGAATACTGATGTGTTACATGACACCCAAGGATACCAATTGTTACAGAAGCTGCAAAAATAATAGGTAACATAAACATAGTAAAATGAATGTATTTATAAAAACTCCCTAGTTATAGAGCAATACCACTCTTAAAGTACGGTGAAAAGTGCTTGTGTAGTAAGTGTTCTGTTTGTTTGCATTGAACCATTTATTTTTTCCCCATAACGATTTTATAAATCTCCTCTCTTCAGG
This sequence comes from Mesoplodon mirus, assembly GCF_964341445.2. Classification (NCBI taxonomy): domain Eukaryota; kingdom Metazoa; phylum Chordata; class Mammalia; order Artiodactyla; family Ziphiidae; genus Mesoplodon; species Mesoplodon mirus. The sequence continues at coordinate 52,750,256 of NC_138985.1, read as the reverse complement.
GCTAAAGATTTATAATCCTGTATTATAAGGGTTTTGTGTCTTCAAGAAGCTGAATATGTGACATATCCCACTAATTCAGTTTGTCATTTTGCTTCCCATCTGCCTTTCTTTTTCATCTCTGCAAAGTTCCAGTGTTGATCCCCATGTTTCAGGTGTCAGTCAATATGAAAAGCAATCCTGGGTGGATATAGCTTTGAACTTACATAAAGGCGCTGTCTCATCAGGCTTAAGTTGTCCCCGCATCAGTGACCTTAAGGGCTGTGGCTCACTGTGTGTCGTAAACCTCTCTTTCTGCGTGTCATTCCCAGTTAACAGGGGTATCCTGTCAGCTCTATGATAGAGTAATGATTCCCGTAACTCTCCTTGGGGATAATTTATCTCCTAGATTCTTTCTCAGCTTTTAATATTTTTTACCTCAAAAGTAATTTAAATGCAGTTCTGAAGATCTGGAAATGAGGTCATCACAGATGAGAGAAAAGACTGTATCATCCCTACTTTAAGTACACAAAGTATCTGTATAAAGATAGTTTTTATAATTTGTGGAGCCATAGACACCCCCCCCAAATGCACATAAGCACATAGACACATACTCACAGCTCTTAATTTAAAAATGTAAGAATCCTTAGTCCTCACCCTTAATTAAGCACATGGATTTTTCCCCAGGATAAAAGCCCCTGTCCTCAAGTTTTACTTTGCAGAGATTAATTAACTATACATAAAAGTATAATAATCAGCCATCAACACATTTGCAAAGTACAAAAATGTTTTGCCTGTCTCTTCCTCTGTATTTAATTATTTGGGGCCAAGCTGCCCTTTCTGCTACCACTTTTACCCCCAGGCTTAGCTCTTCACATTATAATATAGAAATGGCTGCCTATACTCCTTATAAGTATTACAGTCTTAGATTACATATTTGACTTGATAGCTCAGAAAAGTGTTGTAACCTTATGAGGTCATAGATTTCCATGTGGATGCTTGAAATATATAAATGAATATAACATATTATTATATTATAATATATAATATATTTAATACAACTAAATGTAATATAAATGGATACAGCCCAGTTCAGTACCTACTGATGCACTCAACATATAGTTGCTGAATAAAAAACAAGTGAATAAATAAATGAATGAATGAGCCCATGTTAATGTGCAGGCTTGTGGCAGTACTTACAGATTTTTAGATAGTGTCCTGTGGTCACGTTAGCCCTCAACAAGCATACAATTTGGGCTAACTTCCAAGAATTTCCTGATATGAGAAATTTTGCCTGGGCTGAGGACTGAGAACAGAAGCAAGATTTAATTTTCAAACATCATCGATGACTTCTAGTTTGATAATATCAGAACAAAACAAAAAATATATATATAGTCTTCCATGTTTCCATCATCAGGGACTCAGACTCCTTTAACTCACTGTTAACCATCCTTCAGGGGTGGATCTTTATGTTCACAGTCCAGTATGGTCGCTAGACATAGCTCTGATTGTCACATTCAAGTTCTAGGCAGCTAGGTAGAGAAAGGGCATAGAAGAGCACACTCTTTCCTCTTAAGGACACACCTGGGAAGAATCATACAACATTTCCACTTCTGTTTCACTGACCAGATGTGACCATACCTAGCAGCAAGGGAGGCTGGATATTATGGTCTTTGGATTAGCAGCCGTGTGTTCAGTTAAGCTTCTGTTATGAAACAATTAAATAAAAATTTGGAGAGAGTATTCTCTTACTCATAATTCTTACTCAAATATGGGCATTTTGACCTTCTAGTTATGTGTAACATTTTAAGAGTTAGCACAGAAAAATATCATTTTTCCTGATTAATTAATTTTAGAAAAGGTACACTGTTATGTCAAGATATGAATTAAGCTTATTTATTAATTATAGTTGTGTAACCAGATAAAAACAGAACATCACAATCTGGAATGCAAAATATTAGTAGTTTACAGTTTTGGACAAAGTTTAATTTTTAATTTAAAGTGTGCTAGATATGGTCTGCTAGAAGGTGAAATCAAAATCCCACTTTCTTCTGTGTACTTTCCTTTGCCACAGAGATTAGAATACTTAAAGATAGGACTAGATTTATCAGATTGCCTTGTAGCTAAAGTTCTGGGTACAAGTTTGATTCTTCAGAGTTAGATGTGGTTGCAGTGGATTGGAGAGTGGAAGTGAGGAAGACACATTTTCCTGGATTTTGTTAGATAGTGAATATGTCTCCTTTACTTCCACAGTGACTGTCAAAGTGACTTTGACAGAAAGTGACTTCTCTCCCTATTCACAACCTCCAACGTGCATGGGTTCACACACATACATACTGACATCTTAGTAGGCTCTTGATACGGTGTGTTAACTCCTTGACAGAAGAATGAGTTGAGTTGTCTCTGAAAAAGGGCATTTTAACAAAAGAGATAACCAGACAGCCCTTGATCACATGGTTGCTAATTCACCATCTTGCTCTGGATACTACAGAACTGATGAATGGTTTCAAAGGAATCTCCAATCTCCAGGTTGCTTTATGAGAAAGATTTAAAAAATTAAGTCCTGTTTTTGTCTTCCTCCCACTCCAACATTTTATTATTTCACTATCTGAAATAAAAATTATCTTTCTATAAGCATAATTGCATACTGAAGTAATTTTGAAAAGGCACATTTAAGTTTTAGAATAGAAAACAGAAAAAAATATTTCCACCTCCCTTTTTGGTAGAAAGATTTTAAAGTGTCTAAATATTATTCTCTCAGAAATGGTTCTTTAAGTGATCTCAACATTTTCAGTTCAAGTCAGCTATTCTTTTTTCATTTAGGAGGGGATTAGAATCACCACCCTTCCCCTCCTCTCCCCACCTAAGCCCACACATTCCTCACCTCCTCATTTGCTGGGTGTATATTATGAGTCACACACTGTGCTAGGTACTGTAGACTTTGTACACATAATGAGACATAAAGTAAGATTTCTGCCATGAAGGAGCTCAAATTTTAATGGGGATGCAGATGTGAAAGTGGATTAATTTTAACAATGCACCATAAGAGTTATAATGGAAGTACTGTTAAGTTGTTTGAAAACCATAAAAGATAAAGGATCTAACTCTTCCAGGGGAATCATAGAAGGCCAAGATGCATATTTTTCATTGATTTTATTAAAGTGGGAATAATAGTGCCTACTAAGTGTCATCCCCTAGGCCAGGTTTTTGCCACCTTTTTACTGTCCATTCTCACATTATAATTTCTTGGTAAGTGCTGGGAAGTAGTATTGGACAAGGTAGAGTTAGGAAAACAGAAACCACTCTAGATATGAGACAAGGACAGAGGGGGGGGGGAGAGAGAGAGATTGATTTATAAGGTGTTAGAAGGGCTTTAAGAACAGGCTAATAACCAGACCCTTAGATGGTCTCCAGTGATCCCTGCTTCCTGGTATTCGTGCCTTTGTGTGGTTTTTTTCCACACTGTTTCATGATGATGACTGGTCTGTGTGACTCAACACGTTGTTGCAAAAGTGAAGATATGTCACTTTCTGGGCTGGAATATAAAAGATACCATGACTTCTGCCTTCCAGGGAAGCCAGCTGCCATATTGTGACAACACTCAGGCAGCCTGTGGATAGGCTCATATGATGAGGAACTGAGGTGTTTTGTCAACAACCAGAAAGAAACTGCACCCCCAAACCAGTAGTCATGTGAGAGAGGGGGTCATCATGGAGGTAGATTTTCCAACCTAAATGAAGTCTTGAGATGATGCAGCCTGGTCATCAGCTTGCCTCCAATCTCATGAGAGACACTGAGACAAAACTACTAGACAGCCAAACCGCTTTCAGATTCCTGATCTTCAGAAATGATGTGAGATAATAAATATTTCTCCTTTTTAGCTGTGAAAAACAGTTTGGGAGTACTTTGGTACGTAGCAATAGATAACTATTTCACAGGATCCCATGAGCATCTAACTGCTAATGTGTTCCTGGAGCTGCTGTTTTAATTGGCACTGGGTTCTCTGAAAGATATCCTTTCTTGAAAAAGGCTGGAACCTCTGAAAAGCTGCTTGGTAGGTAGGTCTTGGAATCACCTCAACCTCACTGCTGTCATAGCAAAAACAATGTCAGAGTCAGAAGCAAAAGTTTTTCTCTTATTTCTGTCTTTTTATCTCTTGCCATTATTGGTAAAATTTAACAGAATCTGTTTGGCTCCCTGGTTTGGGAGCCTGGGAAATCTACAGGCTTTATATGAGTACAGACTCCCAGGTCCAGCAACTCAGAGCAGAAGATATTTAAGACTGAGTGTATCACTGAGAGAAAATAGCTAAAGGAACTATGCAGAATGTATTATTAGCTCTGTTTTATAGATGAGGATTCTATGGCTCAGAGTATGAGTAACTTGCCTAAGGTCACACAACACAGAGTAGAAGAATATTTCCAAATCCTCTTTCCATGAAGGAGTTTAAATGCTGAGAAGGCAGAGAATGAAGAATGAAGTTTCTATTCTTTTTTTATTATACAACTTTGCCTCAGACCACTCCTGACCATACAGGAAGGAAGTAGAACCAGAAGTCATCTACTTTAACATGTCATCTGTAGACTGTTTTTCTATTACCTTGAACTCATTTATAGGACTTTTTACAGACACAATATGTTCCCTGCAAGAGGATATATTGCCATTCAAAGAGCCATTGTCCAAGGAGTAGGCAATTTATTTTCCCCTCCACCAGATGTAAACTGTGAAACTATTGAAGATGAAGAAGAAATGGGAGAAAAAAGGAGGAGGTTTTTATCTTCTCTGGTTTAGTAAAAAAAAAAAAAAAAAAAAAAAAAAAGGCAGTATCAGGAAAAATGTATCTTGAACATTATTTTTATAAAGTTTAAAAACAACCTGTTTGCAATTTAGTTGGTCCTACTGACAAAACTCAGACTGTCTACTCTTCTTTTTTCAAATAAAGGTGAATGAGAGAAGTTATTTTATTTGTGCCCTACTGTTAGTAGAATGAACAAGACAAGGTAAAAGTCACAAGTGGAATTGTGCTAGTGTTTCCTCTGTAATTAACCCAATACTTAGGTAGCCTTTAAAGTGAAAGGAGCCCTACAAATGATGGAAACACACAGGAGGTAATTATGTGCTTTCAATAAATGCCTGAAAGCTCACAACTTCCTTTGGGAGATATAATCTCTAGAAAAGCTTGCATTGTCGCTTCCACTCTATTACTTTAATAAATTGTAGGTTCTACCAAGGAATTTTGTTTCCAAAAAAATGTACATTAAATCAATCCTTTAATTCAAAGCCTGTGGGAACCATTTTGATTCCTTATTGTCTATTAACATTCTGTATTGAATTAATGTGCCAAAAATATTGCCACCTTATCATGATATGTGGTCATATAAGTCTCAAATTTCTATTGTGTATCCTCTAGGTCAGGGGTCAACAAACTATAGCCTATAGGCCAAATCTAGCCTGTCACTTATTTTATTAATAAAATTTTATTGGAACACAGCCACATCTGATTAAAAATGGGCCAAAGACTTTAACAGATGCTTCAAAAGAAGATACACAGATGACAAACATATGAAAAGATGGCCCCGTATCATATGTCATCAGGGAAATGCAATTTAGAACAACAGTTGTACACCACTGCACACCTATCAGAATGGCCAAAATCCAGAACACTGACAACACTAAATGCTGGTGAGGTTATGGAGCAGTAGCAGCTCTCATTCTTTGCTGATGAGGATGAAAAATGGTATAGACACATTGGAAGTCATTTTGACAATTTCTTATAAAACTAAGCCTACTCTTAGCATACAATCCAGCAGTGGTACACTTTGGTATTTATGCAGAGGAGTTGGAAACTTAACTTCCACACAAAAACCTGCACCTGATTCTTTATTACAGCTTTGCTCATACTTGCCAAAACTTCGAAGCAACCAAGATGTTTTTTAGTAGGTGCGTGGATGAATAATAAACAGTGGTGTAGCTGAACAGTGGAAAATTACTCAGCACTAAAAAGTGAGCCACTAAGCCATGAAAACACGTGGAGGAGGCTTAAATGCATATTACTACATGAAAGAAGACAACATAAAAAGGCTGCATCTTGTATGATTCAACTATTTGACATCCCATAAAAGGCAAACTTATTGCGACATTAAAAGATCAGTGGCTGCCAGTGGTTGAGGAAAGGGAAGGATGACTAGGTAGAGCACAGAGAATTTTTCGGGTCTTAAAACTACTCTGTATGATACCATAATTTTGGAAACGTGATTAGGTATTTGCTGAAAACACCAAGGGTGAACCTTAACGTAAACCACGGACTTTGGGTGATTATAATGTGTCAACATAAGTTCATCAGTTATAAGAAATGTATCATTCAATGGAGGATGTTGATAATGGGGGAGCTTATGCATCTATAAGGGCATGGGGTATGTGGGAAATCTCTGTATCATGCTCTCAATTTTACTGTGAATGTAAAACTTCTCTAAAAAATTGTGTGCTTTTAGGTTTAATGTTGGATTTTTATTTTTTATTTGTTTTTATTTTATATTAGAGTATAGTTGATAAACAATGATGTGTTAGTTACAGGTGTACAGCAAAGTGATTCAGTTATACCCATAGAAGTATCCATTCTTTTTCAAATTCTTTTCCCATTTAGGTTATTACAGAATATTGAGCCAAGTTCCCTATGCTATACAGTGCTATACAGTATGTCCTTGTTGCTTAGCTGTTTTAAATACAGTGGTGTGTACATGTCAATACCAAACTCCCAATCTAACCCTACTGAGCCTTCCCCCTGGTAACCATAAGTTTGTTCTCTAAGTCTGTGAGTGTTTCCCTTTTGTAAATAAGTTCATTTGTCTCATTTTTTTTTACATTCCACATATAAGATATCATATGATAAAATTAGCAATTGCAACCAATTTTTTATGCTCTCTTGAGAATACTTTCTCTCTCTCTCTCTCTCTCTCTCTCTCTACTCCTGTTTTAAAATAACATTTTATTAGTATGTCTTAAATTTGGCCTGCACTGAAATGTGCACTTTCTAGAGCTATGTAGTTTCACAGCATCATATGGTGTAACAATGTTGGGTATTTCCTCCTGCCAATAGCAAAGCATTGAAATCAGTGAAGAATCTGCTGTCAGTTCTGAATCTGCAAATAACTAACAGTGTAAACTTGGGCAACTTACTTAACCTCTCTAAGCTTCAGCCTCAGTGCTCCTATGTTAGTATAACAAAAAACCAAAATCTTTGTTTTATTAAAACAGGGACTTAGAAAAAAATTTTTTGGTCACTTTTTATCTAAGCACTTAGAACAATGGCTGACTTGAAATGGGAATTCAATAGGGGTTGAAGGTGATATTTGAATGTATGTTAAAAAACTTAGTGCAGTATCCAAGCACATAGTAAGAATACAATATTATTAGATAGTGTTTATTTACTTAATGTTTTCTATTCATTCCTTTTTTTCTTTAGATTCTGTATCTTATTTTTTAAATATATGAAAAAGTTTGTTCAAAAGATGCAACGAAAAAATTGAAGACACAGACCAAATATGGCTAGATGTATTCTTTATATAGGATTTTCTTTTTTTCAAGTACTTTTTTTCATTCTTTTAAGAGATTCCTCTAGTAATGCTATGCCTTTCTATATTTTTATAATCTAAATAGTAGAAAGTGAGATCAGCCTGATGTGTAAGAAAAAATCATTTACATGGAACCAACAGTTATTTGGAACCATGGCCTCAACCAATTTATAGCTATGTAACTTTAGACAGGTTCCTCCCTTATCTAACCAATTTGTTTTTTCTCCATTGTTAATGGGGTTCAAAAGACCACCTTAAGAATTCTTTATGAAAAGACTTGAGATAATTTGTGTGAAAGTAGCCAGTTTATTGAACAAAACAAAAGCAATACTTGTTAGAATTTTTATTACAATATTAATAATTATTCTAACAATTGTATTTTCCACAATTGTTTTAATTTTCATTATTGATGATTAAACTAATATTACTAGAAGGCTCTTATATATGCTTTAAAAAGACTCATATGGAAAGACTGATATGGAAAGAAAATCTGCTTTTAGCCTGGCTGTATTGTACTCTACCAAATTTGTAAAATGTAGTCACCTGAAACTGTCTTCTGTGTCCTAGCACTCACTTGTTCAGCGTTCCTCACTCTTAAGTAGCTTTCAGCCAATGATATGCTAGTATATGTATGAAAACTGACTCTATGGAAAACAAATAAGAAAATAACAATGAAATAAAATAGGTTTTGATTGGTAATGTGTGTCTATTTCCATGGTGTAAATACTTGCCATCATTGAATATGAAGTTGGAAAGAGATGCACACACAAGATTTTACTTCATATAGGTTCCCGCGCACCGTTTTCAGGTCTAATATTCTACGATTCATTCAAGCAGTCTTCCTGTACTTTCATTTTCTCTATTGCTGCTATGAATTAGCAGAGAATTGCAGACTTTATATACTTTCTCTGGTGCCAGCTGACAACTTCCATAAATCATGGGTGGAACATAGGTCTCATCTCAAGAGCCAATGCTGATTTATTGGTGGTAGGTGCTTGTGATCCTGTATTAAGAATGGTTCTGGGACTTCCCTGATGGTGCAGTGGTTAAGAATCTGCCTGCCAATGCAGGGGACATGGGGTCGATCCCTGGTCTGAGAAAATCCCACATGCTCCAGGGCAAATAAGCTGGTGTACCACAACTACTAAGCCTGTGCTCTAGCGCCTGCAAGCCACAACTACTGAGCCCATGCACCACAGCTACTGAAGCCTGCTCACGCTAGGGCCCGCATGCTGCAACTACTGAGCCCGCATGCTTCAACTACTGAAGCCTGCATGCCTAGAGCCTGTGCTCCGCAACAGGATAAGCCACCACCATGAGAAGCCCACGCACCGCAAGGAAGAGTAGCCCCCACTTGCCACAACTAGAGAAAGCCCGTGCGCAGCAAGAAAGACCCAACACAGCTAAAAAAAAAAAAAAAGAATGGTTCTGAGGATACATCCCAGCTCCATAAGAAAGAGAACTGTGACTACTTAGTGCTATTTGTTATGACCACGAGAGGACAGCCTCTTGATCATTAACTGAAGCCTTGCATAAACAAACCTGTCCTCATGAGATGCCTTGGAGGTCTTTCCACCCTCCTCAGGAATCACAAACATTTCAACTGATGGGGACTTCTGGAGACAATACTTCTGTTTTATTCTGAAATAAACACTGGAAACATTTGGAAATTTTAGGCTAAATAGGAAGGAAAGCAGAACCATAGCAGATAGGCCACCAACCTCAGGCTTGTCAAGGTCTATAATATGTGCAGGACTTCATGTAGCCCATTCTCTCCTTCAGTCATAGCAGCAGACATTGTTATGCTGCCTTATGCCATTAAAGATCATGTAGTATTGTTGGGGAAATATAATTAAAATCAAATTTCCTTTCAACCCAGAACACCTCTCCACAAAGGTAGAAGAGAAAGAAAACAATTCTATTATTGAATAAGCATTAAACCACAGTGTGATGCACATCCCAGGGAGTTCGTTAAAGAGACTGCAGAGACAGAATGAAATCTCACCCTTTTATGTAGCCAAACCAATATAGCCCATTACATACCTGTTCTCAAGATAAACAACTAGTCCTCAAGGAAGAGGACTTGACGGCCCATAGTTCATCCTGAATTCACTTGGTAACACTTGGTAATGGGATGAACATCTGTGTTAGGTAATAGGCTTTATCCAAAGGAAACATAAGCTTCTCCAATCTTTATGACAGGAGGTAGTTTTGCAACTGGGAGCAAGGGGTCTACTGAAGTTAGGCTCCTACAGTCTCTCCAGAAACTGAGAAACAAGGATACTATCTCCCTTAATGTTTAAACTTCAAGGAGGTGGCTCCCAGGTTTGAGAAAAACATTCCTGGGCTTAAATCAGGAAAGAGGCCTATTTACCTTTTTGAAAAGTTTTACATACAGTTCAAAGAGACAGAGAAAGGACTTACAATTACACATTTTCTAAAGTAAATGCTATGAGAAAAGGAAGGAGGTAAAGTCTTCCCTCATTTTCAACAGTAAGAGTTAAGCCTCCAGTATTATTTAACTTTTGTTTTATATTGGGGTATAGTTGATTTACAGTGTTGCATTAGTTTTAGATGTACAGCAGAGTGGTTCAGTTATACATACACATACATCCATTCTTTTTATTTTCCCATATAGGTTATTACAGAATATTGAGTAGAGTTCCCTGTGCTATACAGCAGGTCCTTGTTGTTTTGCCCTTACACAGAAATAATATATATTAAATGTGCTCAGACACATGAATAACTTTATCTTAAATAAAAGTGTGAGGTTATGAACAAGGAAACTATTTTTCAAATGACCTGCCATAAATTAGATTTTCAGGAAACATTCTCTGATATTTGTATGCAAGAATTTTATTGGGGAACGCTCTTGGAAACAGCATCTGTGAGAAGTGAGGGAAGCAGAACTGAACCAAAGGGGAAGTAAATATAGCTCATGCAGTTGGATCACAAGTTTTAGCCAATCCCGTAGGGAATTCTGGAGCTAAGACGGCTTTCAGAGTTGTCCCAAATGAGGCAAAGGGGCTGAGCCTTTGCATATATCCTCTCCCACCCCCATGGATCAATCATTTGATGCAGGCTGTGCCCAGGTAGAGGACACAACCTTGAGCAAGGCAGCTTCCTTAGGCTGAAGGCAATTTCTGGAGTGGCACTTGGCTATCAGTTACTGAACTCCAACAATTCAGCAAGCAAAGGGAATGAATGCTTCAGTCCTGCATGAGGGACTGGGTAGTTCACCACAGTGTCTACTCTATGGCCTTATACACTTTTTAACTAGAATAGCAGAGTAAATAGTTATTCATCTCTCTGATAAGCACCAGAAATTTCCTTTTGGAAGAAGCAAGAGAAAAAATAGTTCTAAAAGATTAAGAAAGTGATTTTACAAATACAGTAGGAAATGAGAAAGTATACAACTTAATTAACTAATTCAAATCTCACTTGTCAACTAAGTAGGATTTTTTTGTTTTGTTTTTGTTTTTAGTTAACACCTTTCTTCCTTCGACTCCATCATCAAATGTTAGTTCAGGAATTTTGGACTGTATGTTCCCCCTATTCCATCCTATTCTGAGTTTGTGTTCTCTGGCATTTAGCATCAGTTAACATAGATTAGCACTTATTTTTCTAGGAAATTCTAGCCATTCCTATTTACTTTCTTGCACAGGCTTATTTGCGTTTGGAAGCTGTTTAATCAACGACACAGTAATGACTATAAGATGACAACAACATTGATGAGGAGGAGGATGGTGATGTTAGATATGGAGGATTTACTAAGTACCAAGTATTGGACTAAAGCAGTTTATACACATTGTCTCATGACAATCCTTTAATCCCCATTTTATAGATAAACTGAGACCTAAAAACATAATATTATAGAGCTGGTAAATAGCAGAACAGGCCTTGAATAAAAGTGGGTTGACTCAAATATGCAGAGTCTGCTGGTTCAATTTGTATATTACCTCTTTACCTCTTAACCCACTTCATCACCACCACCCTCCCTCACCCCCAGCACTTTCACTTCACCATCCCTTACCATCTTCCTATACTACTATATTGGTAACTATCAGACTGAAGGCATACATCATGCAATGAGGTTATTAAGCTTTGGACTCATAAATCTGTGTTTGAAACATAATTCTGTTGTTTGGTAGCTGGTATAAGTAGGCAAATTATTTCACTTCTCTGAGCCTCAGTTTCTTCATCTGAAAAAAAATGATAATAAAACCTAACTCATAAGAAGTAGCTATAAATTTTCTGGTACATAATGATACCCAATAAATAAATGATAGCTCTTGCTGTCAATGAAGATATTGACAATTATTTTGTAGAGATTAAGTAGCCGCATTGATACCACCAAAGTCTGAACTAGTGAGGAAGTGTACTCACATGGAAGTGATTTCCAGAATGAAGATGAGCAGGATACTAGGTTAGAATACTTAAAAGTGGTAGCAGGTATGGAATTCAGAATCTACCTAGCTGAACTATTTTAAAAAAATCCAGAAGGATAATTTTTGTAAGTAGAGAAGAAATAATAGCATTCTACAAAAGGAAATTTTTTTTTTTTTTTTTTTTTTTTTTTGCGGTACGCGGGCCTCTCACTGCTGTGGCCTCTCCCATTGCAGAGCACAGGCTCCGGACGCACAGGCCCAGTGGCCATGGCTCACGGGCCCAGCCGCTCCGCGGCATGTGGGATCTTCCCGGACCGGGGCACGAACCCGCGTCCCCTGCATCGGCAGGCGGACTCTCAACCACTGCGCCACCAGGGAAGCCCCTACAGAAGGAAAATTTTATAACCGAATAAAGAACCTGAGCCCCCAAAGCTAAAATGCTTCTTTGATCTTTGGTGTTTGGAAGGATATTTAACAAAATGTTAAGGTCATTCCTTTTCAATGTATTTGTAGGAAATAATCATAACTATCAATGATTTTCAAATCCTAAGGCATCAGTTTTTCATAATATCAAAAAGAAGCAAATTAAATGATTACTAATAAATTATTTTATACTACTTTAAAGGAAATTATGCAATTATTAAATATGTAAGAATTCTATCTAGAGAATGCATGTATGAATTTAATAGTAGGATATAATATTATTTATAAATATCTGAACATATACATGAGACATATATTTCTCCCACAAACATATATAAAAAAATAAATGAAAATATTATCAGCGATTCTCTTTTCATGGTAGAACCACTGGCAATTTTTTCTTCCTGTGTGTATGTGTGATGTTCCAGATTTCCATAAGGAGCAAGACTTCGTAAAGAAAAATAATCTTTATTTAGAAAGAATCTGCCCTACATTGATGTGCACTTGCCTCCTAAGCACCTATTTTCCCTCCTAAGATCAGTTAATGTTTACAACTGTGGCACAAATGGATGCAAATGTTTACTTCCTAAACAGTAGGAAGGCATTTCAAGGCATTCACTAATGGTTGTAGGCACTCTTACAGTTAGCTGATTAAGATTTGTGCACCCATAAAAAGTGTAGAGATTAAAGGAGGGGACTGAAAATGTATTCATAATTAGAGAGGGGACCACGATTGTGTTTGGGACATGATTAACTGGTAATCAGTAAAGAACAAACTGATTATTAGCTGTTCAATTGTTGTTGGTCTTAGGGGATTCCACTCAGTGGCCTAATTAAACTGAGCTTGAAGTCTTCACATCTCCATTCAGTGGCAATTTTATTATAATATTCAGTTCTTTGCCTGAGATTTGCCTTCCCCCTCTTTAATCATATGTTTTGCATTTGTGTAACACCTTCCTTGATTAGTTTCTGTACGGGATTAGCTCTTGATAACTGCATGGTTTATGAAAGCAAATGTCACATATAAGACAATCTGGATATTAAGGTTTATTGTCAGTCTTGGAATTTTTCAAAAGGGAAAAACAAAAGACATGCACTTGTTTTAATTAAAATTACTTTCTTAGCTTTTCTGACCTGTTTACTTGTTTGGCTCTGAATATTTTGTACAGATAAGATTTCAGAAAAAAAAGTGTATCTCAATGACTCTGAGAAATTGAAAAGTATTTTCCATTTTCAGTTCAAACTCAAGGGAATTTTTATTAATTGCATTATCCCCAGCATATAGGTCACCCTCTAAGATAGCAGTAAGTCTCTGGCTCTAGGGTACTGCTTAGATTAGAAATGCTCTCAGTGCTTTGAAATATGCAGCACAGAGGCCCTAAATGTGTGTCTTTGTAGCTCAAAACAAAGTAGTGATTTAACAATTAGCCAATTAATTTGATCAGTGTTGAGAACTAAACTGTGACTGATTTGAATAATGCAGCCCTTCACATGAATTTTTGGTAACAAAGCATCTGGGTTGGCTATCTAATTCATTGATAACCCAACTTAGTTGCCAAATCTCAATTTCATATTGTCCAACATAAACTTAGGTAGCAAAAATTGGGCTGAGTCTAACATGTAGAAAGATAATAAGTTCATATTATGGCTTATAATAAGAGAGATAAACATGCCTGTTATAAACAAAATAATGCCATAATAATTTCTATGCCAGATCCTTAAAGTCACAAATTTATGATACAGCATTTCACTTTCAAAACGTAATATATCTTAATAATACTCTCTATAAGCTGATAAGTAAGCCAGTATGGATAAAACTCAGAACCACTTTCAAAACAACTTTTATTTTTTAAAATTCCAGGACATCTGTAGATTTGCTCCATTAACAACAATAACTGCTATTTATTCAATGCCTACTATATTATACAATGTGTACTTTAAAACAGTTTAATTTGACTAGATTACAGTTTTATTCATGAACATTTTGGTAATAAATGAATTCTCATTTACCTGGAATACACTATTGTGAAAAATTGAAGAAATATAGCTAAAATTTATGCAAAGCGTTATATTTTCAATATAACATATTTGCACAAAACTGATGATGTTGATGGAAATAAGTGCACATTTGATGATTCAGAAGTGACTTCAATCTGCAGAATGTATACTATCATTGTAGAAGAATATGAAAACAATTTTAGTTGTTTGTTGTTAACGGTATTTTTTGGATTCTGAATCCACTGGAGTGTATAGTAATTAGTCTGGCCATAGGAGAAAACTATTTAATAAATTCTAAAATCAAAACGAATCTTAAGTGATATAATGCATACTAGAAAAAGGCCATTATTTTCATGTAAATAGAGATTTTACCATTCTTGCTCATGTCTGTATTTCTAGCACTTGGTACGGTGGTTGCAAAGAGTAGGAACTTGTGCAATTTTTGTTGAATGAATAAATCAATGAATTGATACCGTGGAAGACAGAAACAAAACTTTAGAAGGATATGCAAACTAGTTTGAATTTTTTTCTCCCTACTTTGGATAAAGCACTGGCTCCTAGTTGAAGGAATAGCCCTGCAGTCTCCTGCGTATATCCAGTCCCTTGGGAATTTTTTTTTTTTTTACTTCCTGGGCCACTTCTCTAAGTCATCCTTCTATAGGCATCAGCCTTTGTCTTTGAAGCCAGCACCAAATCTTCCACTAAAGAACATGGATTTGAAAAGCAGAAGGTAAGTTTTTTTAAAAAAGCTATCCAAAACCCAATAAAATAATTTAAATTTTAAAGGGAATTTCATTTACCAGGTGTTTGTATGTGAACCATTTACTTGAGTAACTTTTCTGAGTTCCAGCAAAATGCTTAAGTTCTTAATATTAAGTAACTTCTGGGATACTTAATCAAAAGTTATATTAAAGAACTACATATTGAAGATGCTAAGTAAGTAACTTTTACTAAAGAATTAGCTGTCATTATCATCATCCTAGATCTGGAACGCCGAGTTCCCATTTCCCATTGGTTTTTTTAATTTTATGTTTTCTGAAGACATGTTCAACAACAACCCTCCCCAGACACATACATAAATCTTTCCAGGAATATTTTTTTTAATGATTTTTTTTTCTATTCCCAATTGTGTAACATGAATGTAATACCAATAATCTTAATGGTAGTTTACACACTTCCTTGAACAATATTTTTATTTTGTCCCCAGTGTAATTGCACTATGTTTTACCTATGTTGATAAATTGTATTTTTATAGGTGCCTACTGAGTGTTTAATTCTTTTCAGTTTCTTCCAATTATCTAAATCTGTGCAATGGACAATATTTGAAACATCAAATATTGAATTGTTAGATATTGAAACTTGTTAAATACTATTGTAGCTGATAATTTCTGTGGTAATATGTACTCTAATAAATATGTGCATAAGTAATGCCTAGTGCAACTTCTAGATGTGTCTAGATTTGAGACAACACATTTTGAGTGTATTCACCAAATATTGATACGACTAGGGGAAAAAGCACAGCTTAACAAGAACCTGAAATGCCTGTTTGATACACTCTTTAGTTTAATTCTGAATCTTGACATCTCAACTTAACTCAACATACAGGTTGTTGCTCTAGTATTATTTTATGTTTGATTTATTTATTACCAACTACTTTGAAATGTTATACTACTTGAAATACAAAGTAAGAACCTCACAACATTCTACATGTTTTTAGCCCTCCTTCATTCTTTGTGCTAGTGTTTCACCTATTTTTCTATCTGTGTTACAATTCCCAAAATATATTGCTATTCCTCATGGTTTAAATAGTCAATTCCTTTACTTTTTTATGCTTTAATTTGTCTAATTACTGTTGATCTGTCTACAAGTTGGCTTATCCTTTTTTTATTCAGTGCACAGTCTTCTGTTAAGCATATCAAATATTTTTTTTAATTCAGATATTGTATTTTCCAGTTCTTTTATATGGAGTTTCCATTTCATACCTAGAACATTTCATCTCTTTACTCCTCTATCTATATTTTCCTATAAAATATTAACAAGTTTACATTTCTTTTCAAATTCTTATGTGCTAAATCCAAAAATTGGATCATCTGGAGGTGTCTTTCTACTGACTGTTTTTCTTCTTGTTCATGGGTTACAGTTGCCTGCTATTTTCTTGCATTATATATATTTTTTATCATGTTCCAGATATTGTGCATAAAATAAAAATGGAGAGTTAAGTAAAATTTCATTTTGTTTTATTTTCCAGGGAGTGGGTAAGGTGAGTTTATCATTTAGATTTGTCTTTGAGTGAAGCTGAGCTGAACCAGGACCAAAGCTTAGATCAGATTGAATTTACCTGTGATTTGTTCAACCTAGAATCCCCACACCTCTGCCATTTGACTTTGTCCCTTTGAGCTGGGAATAGGTTGGATACACTGTTTTAGATTATTTTGGTTCACCTGTGCTTTCAATTCTGTCAGTGCTCCAGAGCCCAAGCACTGCAATGATAAGCAAAACATGTAGTTTCTCTGCTTCCTAGTCCTTTCCCATCGCCAATTTTTCTTCCAGCAAAATTAGGGGGAAGATGGAGGGAAAATTTGGGGCTGAGAATTTTATTTTAATATTTGGGCCTCTTTCTCCTTCCAATATATTGTCTAAAAATCAGTTGATTTTTTTCTTGTCACTGAAAAGTTTCTCTCTCTATGACAGGGCTGTCCCTTCATCCATCCATACTCAGACCATGCAGTGGATCACAGATTTGAAAACTGCCATAGCTCTCAGCTTACTTTGAAAGTGCTATTTTCTCAATGGAATTCACCTTGAATCCTCTGCTTTTTGATAGTCTCATAGAATATATGGCTCTCATTTTATCTAGTATTTTTAGAAGTGTAGTTTTTTGCAATGTTCTATATATTGATCTAAAGTAGAGACCTAACTGAAATCAGTTTTCATATAATTTAAAATAGGAACGTAACTGTTGGATTTTCCAGGGGAGGAAGGGTCATTCTTTGACTGTGAGAGCCAAGATCCAAAGGTTACATACTTATGCTCCCTGAACTCTGACAGCAAGGCTGAGGTCACATGATAAAATGTTAGCCAGTTTATTCCCTGCTGGGGATTTTGAATCTGGGGAGAGTTTGAGGTAGAGAAGCAGAAGTACTTTTGGTATTTGTGATAACATCCAGTGTCCACTGGCAGTGATATACCTCTGTTTCTGTAGTATAACCCCAGTAGGAAATCTGGGAGTTTAGCTTCTATAAATCCTACCTGATTCCCCAACCTAGTTTTCCCACATATACTACCGATATGTTTTCTATTTTATTTAGACTAAGAGTTTTCTCTTTTGTATATATGTCTATTTGTTTTGATTTGAGCAACTCAAAATGCCTTTCCTGCTCTAATAATAGCAGGGTTTTTTTACAAAAAGACAAGTAAAAGAATACATTTAAGTTGCATGTCAAGGACTGGCATAGAATGAATGCTCTACAAACCTTATTTTCCTTGCTTCCTTTCCAGATATAAATGAAATTATTTGAGTTCTTTGGTATCTACCTCACAACTGGCCATGGTATTGAATACATTAGCTCTCTCATACATGCTTGTTATATGAAAATGGATTACTGAGAATAATATACTTCAATCTTATCTCTCCTTTAGCTAATTGATTTTTTAAAACATCTTTATTGGAGTATAATTGCTTTACAGTGTTGTTTAGTTTCCACTGTACAACAAAGTGAATAGGTTATACATATACATACAGCCCCATATCCCCTCTCTCTTGCATCTCCCTCCCACCCTTCTATCCCACACCTCTACGTGGTCACAAAGCACAGAGCTAATTTCCCTGTGCTATGTGGCTGCTTCCCACTAGCTATCTGTTTTACATTTGGTAGTGTATGTATGACAGTGCCACTCTCTCACTTCGTCCAAGATTATGCTTCCCCCTCCCCGTGTCCTCAAGTCCATTCTCTACATCTGTGTCTTTATTCCTGTCCAGCCCCTAATTTCGTCACAACCATTTTTTTAAAAATTCCATATATATGTGTTAGCATAGGGTATTTGTTTTTCTCTTTCTGACTTACTTCACTCTGTATGACAGACTCTAGGTCCATCCACCTCAGTAGAAATAATTCAATTTCATTTTTTATGGCTGAGTAATATTCCATTGTATATATGTGCCACATCTTCTTTATCTATTCATCTGTCGATGGACACTTAGGTTGCTTCCATGTCCTGGCTATTGTAAACTGTGCTGCAATGAACATTGTGATAAATGGCTCTTTTTGAATTATGGTTTTCTCAGGATATATGCCTTGTAATGGGACTGCTGGGTCATGTGGTAGTTCTATGTTTAGTTTTTAAAGGAACCTCCATACTGTTCTCCATAGTGTCTGTATTAGTTTACATTCCCACCAACAGTGCAAGAAGGTTCCCTTTTCTCCACACGCTCTCCAGCATTTATTATTTGTATATTTTTTGATGATGGCTATTCTGACTGGTGTGAGGTGATACCTCATTGTAGTTTTGATTTGCATTTCTCTAATGATTAGTGATGTTGAGCATCCTTTCATGTGTGTGTTGGCAATATGTATATCTTCTCTGCAGAAACGTCTGTTTAGGTCTTCTGCCCAGTTTTGGGTTGGGTTGTTTGTTTTTCTGATATTGAGCTAAATGAGCTGCTTGTTTATTTTGGATATTAATCCTTTGTCAGTTGCTTCGTTTGTAAATATTTTCAACCATTCTGAGGGTTGTCTTTTGGTTTTGTTTATGGTTTCCTTTGCTGTGCAAAAGCTTTTAAGTTTCATTAGGTCCCATTTGTTTGTTTTTATTTCCATTTCTCTAGGACATGGGTAAAAAATGATCTTGCTGTGATTTATGTCATAGAGTGTTCTTCCTATGTTTTCCTTTCAGAGTTTTATAGCGTCTGGCCTTATATTTAGGTCTTTAATCCATTATGAGTTTTTGTGTACAGTTTTAGGGAATATTCTAATTTCATTCTTTTACATGTAGCTGTCCCGTTTTCCCAGCACCACTTATTGAAGAGGCTGTCTTTCTCCATTGTATATTCTTGCCTCCTTTATCAAATATAAAGTGACCATATTTGCGTGGGTTTATCTTTGGGCTTTCTCTCCTGGTCCATTGATCTATATTTCTGTTTTTATGCCAGTACCATACTGTCTTGATTACTATAGCTTTGTAGTATAGTCTGAAGTCAGGGAGCCTGATTACTCCAGCTCTGATTTTCTTTCTCAAGATTGCTTTGGCTATCATTCTCTTTTGTGTTTCCATACAAATCGTGAAATTTTTTGTTCTAGTTCTGTGAAAAATGCCATTGGTAGTTTGATAGGGATTGCACTGAATCTGTAGCTTGCTTCGAGAAATATAGTCATTTTCACAATGTTGCTTCTTCTAGTCCAAGAACATGGTATATCTCTCCATCTGTTTGTATCAGCTTTAATTTCTTTCTTCAGTGTCTTATAGTATTCTGCATGCAGGTCTTCTGTCTCCTTAGGTAGGTTTATTCCTATGTATATTACTCTTTATGTTGCCATGGTAAATGGGAGTGTTTCCTTAATTTCTCTTTCAGATTTATCATCATTAGTGTAGAGGAATGCAGGAGGTTTCTGTGCATTACTTTTGTATCCTGCTACTTTACCAAATTCATTGATTAGCTCTAGTAGTTTTCTGGTAGCATCTTTAGGATTCTCTATGTATAGTATCATGTCATCTGCAAACAGTGACAGCTTTACTTCTTCTTTTCCAATTTGGATTCCTTTTATTTCTTTTTCTTCTCTGATTGCTGTGGCTAAAAATTCCAAAACTATGTTGAATCATAGTGGTGAGAGTGGGCAGCCTTGTCTTTTTCCTGATCTTAGAGGAAATGGTTTCAGTTTTTCACCATTGAGAATGATTCTGGCTGTGGGTTTGTCATATATGGCCTTTATTATGTTGAGGTAAATTCCCTCTATGCCTACTTTCTGGAGGGTTTTTATCATAAATGGCTGTTGAATTTTGTCAAAAGCTTTTACTGCATCTATTGAGATGATCATATGGTTTTTATCCTTCAGTTTGTGAATATGGTGTATCACATTGATTGAGTTGCATATAATGAAGAATCCTTGCATTCCTGGGATAAACCCCACTTGATCATGGTGTATGATCCTTTTAATGTGCTGTTGGATTCTGTTTGCTAGTATTTTGTTGAGGATATTTGCATCAATGTTCATTGGTGATATTGGCCTGTAGTTTTCTGTGAAATCTTTGTCTGGTTTTGGTATCAGGGTGATGGTGGGCTTGTAGAATGAGTTTGGAGTGTTCCTCCCTCTGCTATATTTTAGAACAGTTTGAGATGGATAGGTGTTAGCTCTTCTCTAAATGTTTGATAGAATATGCCTGTGAAGTCATCTGGTCCTGGGCTTTTGTTTGTTGGAAGATTTTTAATCACAGTTTCAATTTCAGTGCTTCAGTGCTTTATATTTTCTATTTCTTCCTCATTCAGTCTCAGAACGTTGTGCTTTTCTAAGAATTTGTCTATTTCTTCCAGGTTGTCCATTTTATTGGCAAATAGTTGCTTGTAGTCATCTCTCATGATCCTTTGTATTTCTGCAGTGTCAGTTGTTACTTCTCCCTTTTCATTTGTAATTCTGTTGATTTGAGCCTTTTCCCCCCTTTTTTTGATGAGTCTGGCTAATGGTTTATCAGTTTACCTTTTCAGAGAACCAGCTTTTAGTTTTATTAATCCTTGCTATTGTTTCCTTCATTTTTAAAATTTACTTCTGATCTGATCTTTATGATTTCTTTCCTTCTGCTACCTTTGGGTTTTTTAGTTCTCCTTTCTCTAATTGTTTTAGGTGTAATGTTAGGCTGTTGTTTTGAGATTTTTCTTCTTTTGTGAGGTAGGATTGTGTTACTATAAAGTTCCCTCTTAGAACTGCTTTTGTTGCATCTCATAGGTTTGGGGTTGTTGTGTTTTCATTGTCATTTGTTTCTAGGTATTTTTTTATTTCCTCTTTGATTTCTTCAGTGATCACTTGGTTATTTAGTAGAGTATTGTTTCTCTTCCATGTGTTTGTATTTTTTACAGTATTTTTCCTGTAATTGATATCTATTCTCAGTAGCGTTGTGTTTGGAAAAGATACTTGATATGATTTCAGTTTTCTTAAATTTACCAAGGCTTGACTCGTAACCCAAGATATGATCTATCCTGGAGAATGTTCCATGAGCACTTGAGAAAAAAGTGTATTCTGTTTTTTTGGATGGAATGTCCCATAAATATCAGTTAAGTCCATCTTGTCTAATGTGTCATTTAAAGCTTGTGTTTCCTTATTTATTTTCACTTTGGATGATCTGTCCGTTGGTGAAAGTGGGGAAAGTCCCCTACTATGATTTTGTTACTGTTGATTTCCCCTTTTATGGCTGTTAGAGTTTGCCTTACATATTGAGGTGCTCCTATGTTGGGTGCATAAATATTTACAATTGTTATATCTTCTTCTTGGATTGATCCCTTGATCATTATGTAGTGTCCTTCTTTGTCTCTTGTAATAGTCGTTGTTTTAAAGTCTATTTTGTCTGATATGAGAATTACTACTCCAGCTTTCTTTTGATTTCCATTTGCATGGAATATCTTTTTCCATGCCCTCACTTTCAGTCTGTATGTGTCCCTAGGTCTGAAGTGGATGTCTTGTAGACAGCATATATTCGGGTGTTGTTTTTGTATCCATTCAGCCAGTCTGTGTCTTTTGGTGGGAGCATTTAATCCATTTGTATTTAAGGTGGTTATCAATATGTATGTTCCTATTACCATTAATTATTTTAGGTTTGTTATTGTAGGTCTTTCCTTTCTCTTGTGTTTTTGCATAGAGTAGTTCCTGTAGCATTTGTTGTAAAGCTGGTTTGGTGGTGCTGAATCCTCTTAACTTTTGCTTATCTGTAAAGGTTTTAATTTCTCCATGGAATCTGAATGAGATCCTTGCTGGGTAGAGTAATCTTGGTTGTAGTTTCTTCCTTTTCATCACTTTAAATATGTCCTGCCAGTCCCTTCTGGCTTGCAGAGTTTCTGCTGAAAGATCAGCTGTTAACCTTATGGGGATTCCTTTGTATGTTATTTATTGCTTTTCTCTTGCTCCTTTTAGTATTTTTTCTTTGTATTTAATTTTTGATAGTTTGATTAACATGTCTTGGTGTGTTTTCCTTGGATTTATCCTGTATGGGACTCTCTGTGCTTCCTGAGCTTGGTTGAGTATTTCCTTTCCCATGTTAGGGAAGTTTTCAACTATAATTTCTTCACATATATTCTCAGACCCTTTCTTTTTCTCTTCTTCTTCTTGGACCCTTATAATTCGAATGTTGGTACGTATAATGTTGTCCCAGGGGTCTCTGAGACCGTCCTCAATTCTTTTCTTTCTTTTTTCTTTATTCTGCTCTGCAGTAGTTATTTCCACTATTTTATCTTCCTGGTCACTTATCCGTTCTTCTGCCTCATTTATTCTGCTATTGATTCCTTCTAGAGAGTTTTTAATTTCATTTATTGTGTTGTTCATCATTGTTTGTTTGCTCTTTATTTCTTCTAGGTCCTTGTTTCTTGTATTTTCTCCATTCCATTTCCAAGATTTTCGATCATCTTCACTATCATTACTCTGAATTCTTTTTTAGGTAGACTGCCTATTTCCTTTTGATTTGTTTGGTCATGAGGGTTTTTACTTTGCTCCTTCATCTGTTGCATATTTCTCCGTCTCCTCATTTTGCTTAACTTACTGTGCTTGGGGTTTTCTTTTCACAGGCTGCAGGTTTGTAGTTCCCATTGTTTTTGGTGTCTGCCCCCCGTGGGTAAAGTTGGTTCAGTGGTTTGTTTAGGCTTCCTGGTGGAGGGGACTGGTGCCTGTGTTCTGGTGGATGAGGCTGGATCTTGTCTTTCTGGTGGGAAGGGCCATGTCTGGTGATGTATTTTGGGGTGTCTGTGAATGTATTATGATTTTTGCCAGCCTCTCTGCTAATGGGTGGGGTTGTGTTCCTGTATTGCTAGTTGTTGGGCATGGGGCATCTAACACTGGAGGTTGCAGGTCGTTGGGTGGAGCTTGGTCTTAGCATTGAGATAGAGATCTCTGGGAGAGCTCTTGCTGAATCATATTATGTGGGGCCATGAGGTCTCTGGTGGTCCAATGTCCTGAACTTGGCTCTCCCACCTCAGAGGCTCAGGCCTGACACCAGCCCGGAACAGAAGACCCTGTCAGCCACGTGGTTCAGAACAAAAGGGAGAAAAAGAAGAAATTAAAGTTATTAAAATAAAATATTTTTAAAAATTATTTTAAAAAATTTAATGAATGAAAAAGAAGAAGAGAGCAACCAAACCAATAAACAAGTCCCCCAGTGACAACAAGTGCTAAAAACTGTACTAAGATACACATAAAAATCAGAAACTAGTCATTCGCTTATAGCAAACCCCAAGTCAACAGTTGTTCCCAAAGTCCACGACCTCAATTTTGGGATGATTCATTGTCTATTCAGGTATTCCACAGATGAAGGGTACATTAAGTTGATTGTGGAGATCTAATCCGCTGCTCCTGAGACTGCACAGAGAAATTTCCCTTTCTCTTTGTTTGCACAGCTCCCGGGGTTCAGCTTTGGATTTGGCCCCAACTCTGCATGTAGGTCGCCCTCTGGCATTTGTCCTTAGCCCAGACAGGAGGGGGTTAAAAGAGCAGCTAATTAGGGGGCTCTTGCTAACTTAGGCCTGAGGGAGGGAGGGGTACAAAATGCAGGGTGTGCCTGCGGCAGCAGGGACCAACATGATGTTGCAACAGCCTGAGGCACAGCGTGTGTTTTCCTGCGGAAGTTGTCCCTAGATCATGGGACCCTGACAGTGGCGGGCTGCAGAGGCTCCTGGGAGTGGAGGTATGGATAGTGACCTGTGCTTGCACACAGGTTTCTTGTTGGCTGCAGCAGCAGCAGCCTTAGCATTTCATGCCCACCTCTGCTGTCTGCACTGATAACTGTGGCTCACGCCCATCTCTGAAGCTCATTTCGGTGGTGTTCTGAATCTCCTCTCCTCACACACCCCGAAACAGTAGTCTCTTGACTCTTACGCAGGTCCACACTTCTTCCCAGACTCCCTCCTGGTTAGCTGTGGCACACTAGCCCCCTTCAGTCTGTGTTCATGCAGCCAACCCCAGTCCTCTCCCTAGGATCTGACCTCCAAAGCCTGAGCCTCAGCTCCCAGCCTCCACCCACCCTGGTGGGTGAGCAGACAAGCCTCTCAGGCTGGTGAGTGCTGGTTGGCACCGATCCTCTGTGTGGGAATCTCTCCGCTTTGCCCTTTGCACGCCTGTTGCTGTGCTCCCCTCCATGGCTCCGAAGTTTCCCCCCCCCGCCCACCCTCCGTTTCCAGCAGTGAAGGGGCTTCCTAGTGTGTGGAAACTCTTCCTCCTTCACAGCTCCCTCCCAGAGGTGCAGGTCCTGTCCTTACTCTTTTGTCTGTTTTTTCTTTTTTCTTTTGCCCTACCCAGGTACACGGGGAGTTTCTTGTCTTTGGGGAAGTCTGAAATCTTCTGTCAGCATTCAGTAGGTGTTTTGTAGGAGTTGTTCCACATGTAGATGTATTTTTCATATGTTTGTTGGGAGGAAGGTGATGTCCACGTCATACTCCTCCTCCATTTTGAAGGACCTCTAGCTAATAGATTTTGTTCTACCCCTTGATTTCAAATGACATCACACAGGTAAAATCTAGAACTGTTAGGAGTACATGATGTTAAAGGCATGAAAATATACAAAAATTACAACACTTGATTTATTTCATTTGTTTTCACCCATTTAAAATAACTTGAAATGGATTTATGAATCAGAGAACATTTCTTGGTCACTCATTTAAATGAGTAAGACAATGTCCCAAGAGTAGGAGTTCTGTAGATATGTTTAAATTTATTGCTTTTGTAAAAAAAATAGTTAAATTATTCATAATTTAAATTTTCACCAGATTTTTTATAAAGCAGTATTTAATGAACAAATGACTTGTTGGTTATCTATTTTAAGTATAGGAGCGTGTACTTGTCAATCCCAAACTCCTAATCTATCCTTCCTCCCCACCCTTCCCTGCTGGTAACCATAAATTCATTCTCTAAGTCTCTGAGTCTGCTTCTGTTTTATAAATAAGTTCATTTGTATCATTTTTATATATATTCTACTTATAAGCAATATTATATTTGTCTTTCTCTGTCTGATTTACTTCACTTAGTACAATAATCTCCAGGTCCATCCATGCTTCTGCAAATGGCATTATTTCATTCCTTTTAATGGGCTGAGTAATATTCTATTGTATATATGTTCCACATCTTCTTTATCCATTCATCTGTCAGTGGACATTTAGGTGTTTCCATGTCTTGGCCATTGTAAACAGTGCTGCAATGAACATTGGGGTGCGTGTATCCTATCAAGCCATGTTTTTCTCTGGATATATGTCCAGGAGTGGGATTGCTGAATCACATGGTAGCTCTATTTTTCGTTTTTTAAGGAACCTCCATACTGTTCTCCATAGTGGCTGTACCAATTTACATTCCCACCAACAGTGTAGGAGGGTTCCCTTCTCTCCACACTCACCTCCTCTCCAGCATTTATTGTTTGTAGATTTTTTTTACATCTTTATTGGATTATAATTGCTTTACAATATTGTGTTAGTTTCGGCTGTACAACAAAGTGAATCAGCTATATGTATACATATATCCCCATATCCCCTCCCTCTTGAGCCTCCCTCCCTTCCTCCCCATCCCACCCCTGTAGGTCGTCACAAAGCACCCAGCTAATCTCCCTGTGCTATACAGCAGCTTCCCACTAGCTATCTGTTTTTACGCATGGTAGTGTATATATGTTAATGCTACTCTCTCAGTTTGGCCCAGCCTTGCCTTCCCCTGCTGTGTCCACAAGTCCATTCTCTATGTCTGTGTCTGTATTCCTGCCCTGCCTGTAGGTTCATCAGTACCATTTTTCTAGATTCTATATATATGTGTTTTAATATACGGTATTTTTCTCTTTCTGATTTACTTCACTCTGTATGACTGACTCTAGGTCCATCCATATCACTACAGATGACTCAATTTCATTCCTTCTTATGGCTGAGTAATATTCCACTGTATATATATACCACACCTTCTTTATCCATTCATCTGTCGATGGACATTTAGGTTGCTTCCATGTCCTGGCTATTGTAAATAGTACTGCAGTGAACATCAGGGTACATGTATTTTTTTGAATTATGGTTTTCTCAGGGTATATGCCCAGTACTGGTATTGCTGTGTCATATGGTAGTTCTATTTTTAGTTTTCTAAGTGACCTCCATACTGTTCTCCATAGTGGCTGTATCAGTTTACATTCCCACCATTCCCTTTTCTCCACACCCTCTTCAGCATGTATTGTTTGTAGATTTTTTTGATGATGGCCATTCTGACTGGTGTGAGGTGTTACCTCATTGTAGTTTTGATCTGTGTTTCTCTAATGATTAGTGATGTTGAGCATCTTTTCATGTGTCTCTTGGCCATCTTTATGTCTTCTTTGGAGAAATGTCTATTTAGGTCTTCTGCCCATTTTTGGATTGGGTTGTTTGTTTTTTGGATATTGAGCCACATGAGCTGTTTGTAGATTTTGGAGACTACTCCCTTGTCAGCTGCATTGTTTGCAAATATTTTCTCCCATTCTGTGGATTGTCTTTTCATTTTGTTTGTGGTTTCCTTTGCTATGCAAAAGCTTTTGAGTTTAATTAGGTCCCATTTGTTTATTTTTGTTTTTATTTCCATTAGCCTAGGAGACAGATCAAAAAAGATACTGCTGTGATTTATGTCAAAGAGTGTTCTGCCTATGTCTTCCTTTAAGAATTTTATAGCATGCGGTCTTATATTTAGGTCTTTAATCCATTTTCAGTTTATTTTTGTGTATAGTGTTAAAGAATGTTCTAGTTTCATTTTTCTTACATGTAGCTGTCCAGTTTTCCCAGCACCATTTATTGAAGAGACTGTCTTTTCTCAATTAATGTAAAAAATAAAAATAAAAATTTTAAAAAAGAACATATTACTTAGAGCTCTAATCTTCATCATGAAGAGAAAATTCTTTCTCATGCAGACTTTCCAGTAATTTGTAGACTAATAACTAAAGGATTACTTTGCAGTTCATTATATTCTAATCTACTACAATATCACATATCATATGGAATACTGTCTCACTTAGTTTTCTAAGAATATTAATGTGTACAGGTTCTTCTGCATTAATGAAAAAAATAAAGGAAAGAGAAAGGGAACTATATTCAAAAGATGTTGCCTTCAGAGTTTTAATGATTTATTATACATAAGTAAAATAGAAATTAAAGCTATTTTTCAGCCAGAGATGACAATGAGACTATACGTAGCTTTGTTTTACATTTTTTGTTATTTCCAAGTTTGTGTTTGAATAAGTTTAGTTATTGTTCTCAGACCAAAACACAAAAATGCAGAATATGTACAGCTATTGGTCTTGTGAGAAGAGTAGTATTCCATAATCACAAAGGTCCCTGAGAAACCATTTAAACAACTTTATTGATTTTCCCCTTGTTGGTGTATTTAGTTCAAACAGCTCCCAAGGAGCACCTCTGTACTTGAACAGAATTCTTGACCACTAGTGAAGAAACTAACAATACATGAGTTCCTTTTCTCCCCTTTCTGATTATTCAGGTTAAAACTCATATTGAGGTTGCAATACAGAGGTAAAATATAAGAACTATGAAGAATTTTTAATAGACTTTATTTTTAGAGCACTTTTAAGTTCACAGCAAAATTGAGTGGAGAATACAGAGATTCCCATATATAGGCATACCTAAGAGATATTGAGGGTTCTGTTCCAGACCACTGCAATAAAGCAAATAATGCAATAAAGTGAATCACATGAATTTTTTGGTTTCACAGTGCATATAAAACTTATGTTTACACTATCATGTAGTCTATTAAGTGTACAATATCATGTCTAAAAAATAATGTACATATCTTTATTTTAAAATATTTTATTGCTAAAGAATGCTAACCATCATGTGAGCCGTTAGCAAATCACAATCTTTTTGCTAGTGGACTGTTTGAAATATTTCAATAATTACCAAAATGTGACATATTTGGTCACATTGACCAAGCGTGAGTAAATGCTGTTGGACAAATGGCATTGATGGACTTGCTCGGCACAAGGTTGCCATAAACCGTCAATTTGTACAAAAATGGAATACCTACAAAGTACAATAAAGTGAAGCACAATGAAGTGGGGTATGCCTGCCTGTATCCCCTGCCACCACACATGCACACCCTCCCTTATTTTTAATCTCTGGCACCAAAGTAGTACATTTGTTACAAAAGATGAACCTATTGACACATCATCATCAACCAATGCTGATAGTTTATAATAGGATTAAGCCTTTGTGTTGTTCAGTGGGTTTATAATGGCATGTATCCACCATTATCATACAGAATAATTTCACTGCCTTAAAAGCTCCCTGTGCTCTGACTATTCATCCTTCCTTCCCACCCAGTCCCTGGCAACTACAGATCTTTTTACTATCTCCATAGTTTTGTCTTTTCCAGAATGTCATATAGTTGGAGTCAAACAGCGTATAGCCTTTTCAGATTGGCTCCTTTCACTTAGAGGGGAATAATTTTACATTTATATTTTTTCTAAAGTGAACTTCATTCCTAATGACACTAAAATCATTATTTATTCTAATACATACACAAATATATCATGACAACACCCAATATTATTATTAACAGTATGATTATGGAACTTTTCTATGCTTTGTTTGATCTTCACATATATCTCATAGGAATATGCAGTTGAGTTATTGTTTTTTAAATTAAGTTAAAATAATTCAGTTTTTTTCTTTTTGCTTTTGGATTTTGAGTCAGAGAAATTCAAACATATATTTCTTTTTTGGTATGGTTTCACTTTTAATCCTTAAAACTGATCAATTTTTAATTTTTTTTGTATTGGTTTGAAGAATGGATTCATGTTTTTTCCTTATATTTATCAACATATGAATATACACATCAATTTAGGGAAAACTGATATCTTAACAACCCATTAACACAGTGTATCTCTTCTTGTACTAGGTCGTTAATTCCTCTTTCATTATTTCATAATTTCTGATTTGTAGACCTTAAGTATCTTTATGTATTTCATATATTTAATGATAATGAAAAGGGTGTTTTTAAATTTCAACTTATGATGATTCATTAGTGGTATATAGAAATACAGTTTATTTTGATATATTGATCTTATATTCTGCAATATTGCTAAACTTGTATAATATTTCCAGGAGATTTTTGTGAATTCTATCAGATTTTCTACATATATGATCACATCATCTGCAAACAAAGATAGTTTGACTCCTTTCCTTACTTCTGAATGCTGTTTACTTCTTTTTCTTCACACTGGCTAGAACCTCCAGTACAATGTTGAATAGATGTGGTGAGAGAAGGCATCCTTGCCTTGTTCCTAATCTTAGGGATAAAGCATGTAATTTCTCACCATGAGATGAGAT
Organism: Mesoplodon mirus; assembly: GCF_964341445.2. Lineage (NCBI taxonomy): Eukaryota > Metazoa > Chordata > Mammalia > Artiodactyla > Ziphiidae > Mesoplodon > Mesoplodon mirus. The sequence continues at coordinate 52,720,386 of NC_138985.1, read as the reverse complement.
GTTAGCTGTAGGATTTTTGTATATCCCCTTCATCAGATTGAGATTTTTCTTTTTTTGATAGAGGTTTTATCAGAAATGAATATTGGATTTTATAAAAGTTTTTTTCCTGACTGTACTGAAGTGATCATTTTTGGTTGTTTTTAAAATGGTTAATTGCATTGATTGATTTTGATTTTGAATTTTAAACCAACTTTACATTCCTATGAAAAACTCCTCTTGACATGTATTATCCTTTTTATATTGTATATTGTTGAATTCAATTTGCTAAAATTTTGTTTAGAACTTTGGCATCTACATTAATGAAGGTTATCAGTTGATGAGTTTTATTGTTTTGTAACTCCTTTCTGTAGTTTTAGAATCAGGGTATTGCTTGCTTTTCAGTTTTCTGGAAGAGATTGTATAGAATTGATATTACTGCTTTTTTTATAACATCTTTATTGGAGTATAATTGCTTTACAATGGTGTGTTAGTTTCTGCTTTATAACAAAGTGAATCAGCTATACATATACATATATCCCCATATCTCCTCCCTTTTGCATCTCCCTCCCACCCCTCTAAGTGGTCACAAAGGACGGAGCTGATCTCCCTCTGCTATGCGGCTGCTATTTCTTTTTTTTTTTTTAAGGTTTGGTAGTACTCACCCATAAAGTCAACAGGACTGGAATATTCTTTGTTAGTAGGTTTATAACTACAAATTCAATTTCTTTAGTAGATATAGAACTATTCATGATAAGCTAATTTATACTTGAGTGAACTTTCACAGTTCTGTTTTCATAGGACCAATTTAATTTCATAAAACCTGTGAAATTTAAAGTTATCACCAGGTTTCTTTATTATCTTGTAAATGTAGACCCTGTACTGATATCAACTACCTCAATCCTGATATTGGTAATTTCTTTCTTCTTTTTTTATGATCAATTTGGCTAGAGGTTTATCAATTTTTATTAATTTAATCTAAAAAACACTTTTAGTTTCATTGAGTTTTCTGTACTTTTTTTCTATTTTCCTTTCCATGGACTTCCACTTTTATTTTTATTATTTTATCCATTTTGCTTGCTTTGGGTTTATTTTATTTGTCTTTTAGTTGAGGTTCTTTATTTGAGAACTTTATTCTTTTCTCATATAGGCCTTTAGTGCTGTAAATTCTGCCCCTTCCAGTCCCATATACTGCTTAGCAGTAAATCACAAGTTCTGATATATTGTGTTTTCATTGTCATTCAGTTCAAAATATTTTCTTTCTGATGTCTTTTGTGACCCATGGATTATTTAGAATTTTTTAAATTGAGTTTCCACATGTTTCACATTTTTCCCATTGTATTTTAGGAATAAATTTCTAATTAAATTCCATTATGGGAAGAGAACGTTCTATGTATGATATGAATCCTTTTAAACTTATTGAAACTCATTTTATGACCCAGAATATGGTCTATCTTAACCAATGGTCTATCTTAACAATGTATATTCTGTTACTGTTGAATGGAGTGTTCTATAAATGTCCATTAGGTCATATTGGTTGAAAGTGTTTTCTGTAATTTTACTGATTTACTGTTTACATTTTATATCAATTATTGAAGGGGAATATTCAAATATTTGGCCATAATGGTGAATTTTTATATTTCTCCTGGCAATTCTAACAGTTTTTATTCTAAGTACTTTGAAGTTTGGTTATTAAGGACATGAACACTTATTAATCTTATATTATTTTGATTAATTGTGTTGAACCTACCTTGTGTGACACTGAAGGTTTATTTTGGCTAATTATTAGCATGGTCTTTCTTTTTTTCTATCATTTCACTTTTAATGTATCTGCATCTTTATAAAATGTATTTCTTATAGGCATCATACACTTGTAATTTTCTATTTTATCCAGTCTGAGAAATCTCTTCCTTTTAATTGGAGTGTCTAAACCACAGTAGTTTAATATGATTATTGATATAGTTAGATTTTATTCTCTTACTATCTATTTTCTACTTATCCATCTGTTCTTTGTTCCCTTTTTCTGCCTTCTTCTGGATTTTTTTATGTTTAAATTTTATTTTCCTTACCATCTTATTAGTTCTCTTTGTTATTTTGTTAGTTGGTTTAGGGTTTAATGAAAACATCTTTTAATGTATCACAATCTACTCTCAAGTGATATTATATCACTCGTGCATAGCCTAAGAATCTTGCAAACATTTAGTGTCAGAGTAACTTTGTAACTATAGACTTTCATGTCTAACTCTTTTCTTTTTCTTTCTTTTTTTTTTTTTTTAACTGTTGGGGAAAAGCTTTGGAGTTGTGATAAAGAATGAGTAGAAGAACTTTGTAACTGCTTTTATATTTGTTGGATTGTTGTTTCTTTTTGGAACCAGCAGAAAGTTACCAAAGTCATATTACTTGGTTCATCTGGTGCAAGAAATTTGGAAACAGATTCTTTAAAATGCTTCCAGAATATCAGAAACCTTCTAGAAATACTACATGTGAGTTTCAGAGAATTCTACTAAGATCTTAAAATTTTATGGAAAGTGGAATGTATTCCAGGGATTCCTGAGCCATTATTATACATTATTTATATGCAAGATTTAAATGTTTGTGTGTTGAAAAGAAATATTCAGATTTCTAAACACACCGATTGCTCTATTCCATCTTAGAGAGTCTCAGTTAAGATTCTATAATGTCCAGTGAACAAAGCTAATTATTTATTTATTTATCTAAGTGTTTCCAAAGTTTCTATGGCTATATTGCTATATACCTTCAGTTTGCCCTACCTAGAACTTTCATCTACCCTTCACTACTTTCTTTTCTGCCTTGGGAGGCTGAACAGTATGGGTTACAGCAGCAGGTTTCATTGCCTTTCCATGTGGGTTTGCTTGTGCTAATAACAGGAAAGGGAAGGGGGACCTTCAAGATGGCAGACAAGTAAGATGTGGAGATCACCTTCCCCCAAATAATACATCAAAAATACATCTACATTTGGAACAACTCCTACAGAACACCTACTGAACACTGGCAGAAGACCTCAGACTTCCTAAAAGGCAGGAAACTCCCTACGTACATGGGTAGGGCAAAAGAAAAAAGAAAAAACAGAGACAAAAGAACAGGGACAGGACCTGCACCTCAGGGAGGGAGCTGTGAAGGAGGAAATGTTTCCACACACTAGGAAGCCCCTTCACTAGCGAAGACGGGGTCTGGGCGTGGGGGAATCTTCGGAGCCACTGAGGAGAGCGCAGCAACAGGGGTGCAGAGGGCAAAGCAGAGAGATTCCCACACAGAGGATCGGCGCCAGCCAGCACTCACCAGCCTGAGAGGCTTGTCTGCTCACCCACCAGGGCAGGTCGTGGCTGGGAGCTGAGGCTCAGGCTTTGGAGGTCAGATCCCAGGGAGAGGACTGGGGTTGGCTGCATGAACTCAGCCTGAAGGGGGCTAGGGCGCCACAGCTAGCCGGGAGGGAGTGGAGACCCCAAACACAGTAAGTTATACAAAATGAGAAGACAGAGAAATATGCAGCAGATGAAGGAACAGGGTAAAAACCTACCAGACCAAACAACTGAAGAGGAAGAGGCAGTCTAAGTGCAAAAGAATTCAGAGTAATGATAGTAAAGATGATTCAAAATCTTGGAAATAGAATGGAGAAAATACAGAAACATTTAACAAGGTCCTAGAAGAACTGAAGAGCAAACAAACAGTGATGAACAACACAATAAGTGAAATTTAAAATTTTCTAGAAAGAATCAATAGCAGAATAACTGAGTCAGAAGAATGGATAAGTGACCTGTAAGATAAAATAGTGGAAATAACTACTGCAGAACACAATAAAGAAAAAAAGAATGAAACCAACTGAGGACAGTCTCGGAGACGTCTGGGACAACATTAAACACACCAACATACGAACAATAGGGTTCTCTGAAGAAGTAGAGAAAAAGAAAGGGTCTGAGAAAATATTTGAAGAGATTACAGTTGAAAAGTTCCCTAACGTGGGAAAGGAAATAGTCAACCAAGTCCAAGAAGTGCAGAGAGTCCCATACAGGATAAATTCAAGGAGAAACACGCCAACACACATATTAATCAAACTATCAAAAATTAAATACAAAGAAAAAATATTAAAAGGAGCAAGAGAAAAGCAATAAATACAAGGGAATCCTCATAAGGTTAACAGCTGATCTTTCAGCAGAAACTCTGCAAGCCAGAAGGGAGTGGCAGGACATATTTAAAGTGATGAAAGGGAAAAACCTACAACCAAGATTACTCTACCCAGCAAGGATCTCATTCAGATTCCATGGAGAAATTAAAACCTTTACAGATAAGCAAAAGTTAAGAGGATTCAGCACCACCAAATCAGCTTTACAACAAATGCTAAAGGAGCTTCTCTAGATAGGAAACAAAAGAGAAGGGAACGACCTACAAAAACAAAAACAAACCCAAAACAATTAAGAAAATGGTAATAGGAATATACATATTGATAATTACCTTAAATGTAAATGGAATAAATGCTCCCACCAAAAGACATAGACTGGCTGAATGGATACAAAAACAAGATCTATGTATATGCTGTCTACAAGAGATCCACTTCAGACCTAGGGACACATAGAGACTGAAAGTGAGGGGATGGAAAAAGATATTCCATGCAAATTGAAATCAAAAGAAAGCTGGTGTAGCATTCTCATATCAAACAAAATAGACTTTAAAATAAAGACTATTATAAGAGAAAAAGAAGGACACTACATAATGATCAAGGGATCAATCCAAGAAGAAGATACAACAATTGTAGATATTTATGCACCCAACACAGGAGCACCTCAATATGTAAGGCAAATGCTAACAGCCATAAAAGAGGAAATCGACAGTAACACAATCATTGTTAGGGACTTTAACACCCCACTTTCACCAATGGACAGATCATCCAAAATGAAAATAAGGAAACACAAGCTTTAAATGACACATTAAACAGGATGGAATTAATTGATATTTATGGGACATTCCATCCAAAAACAACAGAATACACTTCTCAAGTGCTCATGGAGCATTCTCCAGGATAGATCATATCTTGGGATAAAATTCAAGCCTTGGTGAATTTAAGAAAATTGAAATCGAATCAGGTAACTTTTCTGCACACAATGCTATGAGACTATATATCAGTTACAGAAAAAGAACTGTAAAACATACAAACACATGGAGGCTAAACAATACACTACTAAATAACCAAGAGATCACTGAAGAAATCAGAGTAAAACAAAAAATACCTAGAAACAAATGACAATGAATACAGGACGACCCAAAACGTACAGGATGCAACAAAAGCAGTTCTGAGAGGGAAGTTTATAGCAATACAATCCTACCTCAAGAATGAAGAAAAATCTCAAACAAACTAACCTTACACCTGAAGCAATTAGAAAAGAAGAACAAAAAAAATTCCCAAAGTTAGCAGAAGGAAAGAAATCATAGATATCAGATCAGAAGTAAATGAAAAAGAAATGAAGGAAACAATAACAAAGATCAATAAAACTAAAAGCTGGTTCTTTGAGAAGAAAGAAAGAAAATTGATAAACCATTAGCCAGACTCATCAAGAAAAAAAGGGAGAAGACTCAAATGAACAGAATTAGAAATGAAAAGGGAGAAGTAACAGCTGACACTGCACAAGTACAAAGGGTTTGAGAGATGACTACAAGCAGCTCAAGCAACTATATGCGAATAAAATGGACAAGCTGGAAGAAATGGGCAAATTCTTAGAGAAGCACAACCTTCCGAGACTGAAACAGGAAGAAATAGAAAATATAAACAGACTAATCACAAGCACTGAAGTTGAAACTGTAATTAAAAATCTTCAAACAAACAAAAGCCCAGGACCAGACGGCTTCACAGGCAAATTCTATCAAACATTTAGAGAAGAGCTAACACTTATCCTTCTCAAAATATTCCAAAACATATCAGAGGGGGGAACACTCCCAAGCTCATTCTACGAGGCCAACATCACCCTGATGCCAGAACCAAAGATGTCACAAAAAAAGAAAACTACAGGCCAATATCACTAATGAACATTGATGCAAAAATCCTCAACAAAATACTAGCAAAGAGAATCCAACAGCACATTAAAAGGATCATACACCATGATCAAGTGGGGTTTATCCCAGGAATGCAAGGATTCTTCAATATATGCAACTCAATCAATGTGATACACCATATTCACAAACTGAAGGATAAAAACCATATGATCATCTCAATAGATGCAGAAAATGCTTTTGAAAAAATTCAACACCCATGTATGATAAAAACCCTCCAGAAAGTAGACATAGAGGGAACTTAACATAATAAAGGCCATATATGACAAACCCACAGCCAACACTGTTCTTAATGGGGAAAAATTGAAACCATTTCCTCTAAGATCAGGAAGAAGACAAGGTTTCCCACTCTCACCACTGTTATTAAACATAGTTTTGGAAGTTTTAGCCACAGCAATCAGAGAAGAAAAAGAAATAAAAGGAATCCAAATTGGAAAAGAAGAAGTAAAACTGTCAGAGTTTGCAGATGGCATGATTCTACATATAGAGAATCCTAAAGATGCTACCAGAAAACTACTAGAGCTAATCAATGAATTTGGTAAAGTAGCAGGATACAAAAGTAATGCACAGAAATCTCTTGCATTCCTATACACTAATGATGAATAATCTTAAAAAAAATTAAGGAAACACCCCCATTTACCATTGCAACAAAAGAATAAAATACGTAGGAATAAACCTACCAAAGGAGACAAAAGACCTGTATGCAGAAAACTATTAAGACACTGATGAAAGAAATTAAAGACCTTACAAACAGATGGAGGCATATACCATGTTCTGGGATTGGAAGAATCAACATTGTAAAAATGACCATTCTACCCCAAGCAATCTACAGATTCAGTGCAATCCCTATCAAACTACCAGTGACATTTTTCACAGCACTGGAACAAAATAGTTCACAATTTGTATGGAAACACAAAAGACCCTGAATAGCCAAAGCAATCTTGAGTAAGCAAAACTTAGCTGGAGGAATCAGGCTCCCTGACTTCAGACTATACTACAAAGCTACAGTAATCAAAACAGTATGGTATTGGCACAAAAACAGAAATATAGATCAATGGAACAGGCCAGAAAGCCCAGAGATAAACCCACGCACACATGGTCACCTTATCTTTGATAAACGAGGCAAGAATATACAATGGATAAAAGGCACCCTGTTCAATAAGTGGTGCTGGGAAAGCTGGACAGCAAGATGTAAAACAATGAAATTAGAACACTTCCTAATACCATGCACAAAAATAAACTCAAAATAGATTAAAGGCCTAAATGTAAGGCCAGACATTTTAAAACTCTTAGAGGAAAACATGGGAAGAACACTCTTGACATAAATGACAGCAAGATCCTTTTTGACCCACCTCCTAGAGAAATGGAAATAAAAACACAAATAAACAAATGGGACCTCATGAAACTTAAAAGCTTTTGCACAGCAAAGGAGACCATAAACAAGATGAAAAGACAACCTTCAGAATGCTAGAAAATATTTGCAAATGAAGCAACTGACAAAGGATTAATCCCCAAAATTTACAAGCAGCTCATGCAGCTCAATATCAAAAAAACAAACAACCCAATCCGAAAATGAGCAGAAGACCTAAATAGACATTTCTCCAGAGAAGATATACAGATTGCCAACAAACGCATGAAAGGATGCTCAACGTCACTAATCATTAGAGAAATTCAAATCAAAACTACAATGAGGTATCACCTCACACCCATCAGAATGGCCATCATTAAAAATCTACAGACAATAATTGCTGGAGGGCTTCCCTGGTGGCGCAGTGGTTGAGAGTCGGCCTCCCGATGCAGGGGACACGGGTTCGTGCCCTGGTCCGGGAGGATCCCACATGCTGCAGAGCGGCTGGGCCCATGAGCCATGGCCGCTGAGCCTGCCCGTCCGGAACGTGTGCTCTGCAACGGGAGAGGCCACAGCAGTGAGAGGCCTGCGTACCGCAAAAAAAAATAATCATAATTGCTGGAGAGAGTGTGTAGAAAAGGGAACCCTCTTGCACTCTTGGTAGGAATATAAATTGATACAGCCACTATGGTGAACAGTATGGAGGTTCCTTAAAAAACTAAAAATAGAACTACCATATGACCCCACAGTCCCACTACTGGGCATATATCCTGAGAAACCCATAAGTGAAAAAGAGTTTTGTACCACAAAGTTCATTGCAGCACTATTTACAGTAGCCAGGATATGGAAGCAACCTAAGTGTCTATCGACAGATGAATGGAGAAGGGAGATGTGGCACGTATACAGAATGGAATATTACTCAGCCATAAAAAGAAACGAAATTGGGTTATTTGTGTTAAGGTGGATGGATCTAGAGTCTGTCATACAGAGTGAAGTATGTCAGAAAGAGAAAAACAAATATATGCTAACACATATATATGGAATAAAAAAGTTTCTAATGAACTTAGGGGCAGGACAGGAATAAAGATGCAAATGTAAAGAATGGATCTGAGGACACAGGGAGGGGGAAGGGTAAGCTGGGATGAAGTGAGAGAGTGGCATGCACATATATATACTACCAAATGTAAAATAGGTAGTTAGTAGGAAGCAGACACATAGCACAGGGAGATCAGCTCAGTGCTTTGTGACCACCTATAGGGGTGGTATAGGGAACGAGGGAAGGAGATGCAAGAGGGAGGGGATATGGGCATATATATGTTTACATATAACTGATTCACTTTGTTGTAAAGCAGGAACTAACACAACATTGTAAAGCAATTATACTCCAATAAAGATGTTTAAAAAAAAAGGAAAGGAAGAGTTTGAGCTATTCATTCCTCCAGTGTCAACTCTACTTTGTCACCTCTGTTTTTGTCCCCAGTGAAACATCAGTTTGTCCCCAGTGAAACATCAAAGAATTGTCTTCCATACATGACTCTCTCCTTTCCTGTTTGACCAGGTTCCCCTCTTCTTATCCCTTTAGCTTGCGTAACTAACAGTTCATAGCCCTGGGTTACTCTCCTACCCTTTTTTGTTTCTTTAAAATCTGTCTATACCTTAGTAGTAGTTAATTTCTCTCGGAAATATCCTTCCTACTGGAATTTTTTCTGTATTATTTTCAGACTAGCTATTAACATCTATTAGAACCCTTTTGTTCCAGAGTCTGTATGTTAACACATCTTGAATGCTTTAAAGGGCCATGGATTATGATTCAGTGGGCATGCTAGTTAGTTCTAAGAAAAACTGGTTTTGAAAACTCCATTGAATCACTTAATCTCTCCAGGCTTTAGTTTCTTTATTTGTATAATAAAGTCATCACATTAGGTGATTTCTAGAGTTCTGTTAAACTCTAACACTCTCTGGCACCATTTTCTTAGCCACAACACAAAGTCCTTTATCAGGGCATTTATCAATTTATAACCTCCTATTTTTTCAATGGGAATTTTTATGATTTTACTTATGGGTAAGATAGAAGACTAAGCAAATGGAGGCCAACCTTTTATTTCTACTAAATAATTTTTTTAAGAAGAAAAGCTATGTATTTTTTTAAGGCAGTATTACATTATATTATATATAAAGCCTTACACATTAAAATTCAAGGTGCACCAAACCAAATGGATAAACATTAGCTTTAATTTATAAATAAGTTGTCATTAATTTTAGTGAATTAATTTTGTATATTTATGGTTCAAGAAATTCAGCTAGAGATGAGATTGGTATTGGAACTTTAGGAATCTATAAAATACATGCATATGTGCATACATACTTAACACCTAATTGAACAGGGTTAACTATAATATTATTAATCAAATCAATTACACTTGGTTAATCTCTGCCCAGTTATGTTGAACACATGTATGTTATTGATATCAGTTAATAATTGTTCCTGAGTGTTTAACTGATTAAAGGCGTTCTCATGTCTTCCACTTGAGATTATTTGTGGGACGATTTTTTATCTTTGGAATTATTATTTAACAGAAGTAGAGTATTAAGAAGATGACTGGAGCCCTCTTATATTGCTTGTGGTTTATGTATTACTTAAGTTTTCTCAAGGCCTAAAGACAAACTACTCTAGAATTATTAAGCCAGCAGCATCAAAATTTGTAGTAAAGTAGATAATTGTAAAAGAACTATATAGTAAAAGGACTGTGATAAAGTCACAGAATCTTTACCAGTGTGGCTTGCTGTAACTGACAATTTGCTTTTGAATTATTATTTAAATTATGCTATTCTCTAATATAGTCACATATACTGATTAAACACCATCTGGAAGTTTGGGATGGAAAGTAACTACCAATCTTCTTTATATTTTTTAATTAGCATTTAGTCTGAGTTATACTTATGACTTCATTTGTATTAAATATTTATAGATAACAGCTATTGCTGAATATTTACAGCATTGGACATCATAAATTTGAGTTTTACAGGCAAAGGACAAAATTGTCTGTCCTTTCTTTGACACTGATACAACTTTAGATTGCTTTATGGGAAGGATATTAACTATTTTTCTTGTCTCCCAACTAATAACTAATCCCAAAGTCATATTTGATCTTTTATATTTTTATGTTTCCTTGTTCTGCTAAATTATCTTGTATATACCCTCTTTAATAGTGTTCTTGAGGAGCAGTATATTATATAGCACATAAGATCACATCCTTGGAAGTCAGATTCCTGGGTTCAAGCCCATCTCTGCACCAACGATGAGTAGTTGGTAAATATCTCTATATTTCAGTTTCCTTACTGCAAAATGGGAATAATAGGTTTGCTGTTAGCTACATACACATACAGATATACACAAATAAGCCTGTAACACTGCCTAACATACAGCAAGCACTATGTAGGTATTTGCTATTAAAAATATGTCCTTCTTTTATCATTCACTCATTTTCTTTTTCCTTCGACTCTGCCTTTTTGTTAATTTACTTAACCTTCTCTTCTGTACTTTTACTCACAGCTGTTTGACTCCATATTTTATTCAGATTTTTATGAGAAAAATAATTTTTAATTCTAGCTGTGAATTTTTATTTCCTAAAATGAAATTTTCCCCTTCAGACTAAAATATAAGAATGTTCTAAGAAATCTAACATGCCTAAAATAACAAATGTGAATTATTGTTACTTATCATGTATTTGTATACTCAATTAATTTGTCCTTATTCTGTATAATCGAAATATCAAGACTTCGGCAAGTAGTGCACAAGTCTGTGAATGCAAATGGTTTGGCAGTCATCATTTCCTTAATTTTTGTCTAAAATTTTTTTCTTATCATGAGAAGAGCTTTCTAAATCTGATTTTCTTGATTACTTGTTCTGTTTGTGTTGCATAAGGAAATATACAAGGAAGTGTCTAGAAAAGCATTGAGAACCTGTGCCCATGGGAGTCCTAGTCTGCACATTTGTTGGCGCTTGGATATTTATTGGTCCTCACTTTTTGAGCAGTGTTTATATTAGAAGTAATAAAACTACTTGGTGAAATGTAAGGACATATGTTTTTCCTTTTACATTTACAGAAAGTTTATGTTATATACATATATGCATAAATGTATAGTGTTTTATACTTATCTCTATGAATTAGTGGCATTAAATGGTTTTTAAAAAATTTCCAGCCCACAACAATATTTTCTTCCATGGAAACCTATGCAGTGATAAGGTATAAATGAAGTAAGTGTCAATAACTTGAGGAAACACAGTCTTGGGGTGTCTGAATGTCATCTTCCAGTGCTGTGTACATGCTCTGAGACACTGTACCAGCGAGACTAAGGTAATTTTCAAAGATACTTAGATTCTCTTGGTGACCTTCTTCATAGCTCATCTGAATCTACCAAAACAGTGTCTCCTTTTCCTTGTAAAAAAATTATGAGTGTGCATGCTTTAGCTGGGTCTTGTGTGTCTGGATGGCGAAGCCTTCTGTCAGGAGGGCGTATTTATATTACTACTCTTTTGTGTTTTGTTCAGATAGACCTGGATCTGCTTTCATTGCTCAGTAATTCAATTAATCCTAATTGTTCTTGTTTTTAGTATCACTTCCTCCCATGGGAAGCTTCCTATTATAATAATATATTGGATGATTTAAATTTTTTTCTTTTACTGCATACTAGGACCAATTCAAGGTATATTATTGAAACACAAATTTCATACTTTTAAAGTTGTATGTACCTGAATGTATATGTTTAATTTAAAAGTGTAGGTGGGAGGAGAAAGGGGAATCAAGACAATTATACTGTTTTTCTCTGAAACCATTTTTCAGCAGACAGGACCTTGTACATGAGCACATATACTTTCACTATATTGATTTAAAAATTAACAAAAACAAAAACTCAGGATAAACTATAAACTGGGAAGCCAAAACTCTGTATTGCATTTGTTCAAGGCACAAATTAGAATTTGTTCTTTTTTTTTTTTTTTTTTTTTTTAGTCTTCAGCTCCTTGGTTACTTTCTGCCTATCCATAACCAAGAATGCAGGACAAAGTTTTTATATGGAATTCACAAATTAGCCTCAGGTAGACCATTTGAAAATTAAAACATTACATACACCTTGACTAATGATGCAATAATTTGAGTGAAGATGAGAAACTATATAGATTCCAGGCAATGAACATAATTTATAGCCTGTTCTAAAGCTCTGTAGGACATTCCTCCAAAATATATATGATATTAACACATCAGTTGTTTTAAAGGCTGAGACTGAAAGATTGGCCAGATATTTTTTGATGTATGAAACTGAAAGATTTGGGAGCAGGATGTATAGAAGGGAATGGAAGCATAAGTAGTACTTGGTGATGTCACAGCTGTATAAAAGGAAGGGAAACAAAGAATGAGAAAGGAGCATCTTTAAGATAAGTAAAGGATACAAGCATATCTTTATTTTTTTATTTTTTATTTTCCCTAGAGGTGGGCTTTGAGGGCTTTTTTCTTAATCCTGATCGTGGTAATAAATTCACAGAACAATAGTAGGCCTAATGGGTGACTCTTTTGTTAATGTAGGAAAGTAGAAAACTTGCCATAGTGTTTAATTTTGTAAATTCCCATGTGTCTCTTTTCATTTTTATTTTATGCCTATTGTAGTGAATTATTGTTGGGTAAAAAGCATATTTGCTTTAAAAATACACTAAAATGGTTTCAGATGGTTATCATGTTTTTCCCTCATTGGAAATAAGAGAACAGATGCATATTTAACTGTTACACAAAAATTACAGGTTCCCAAACCAAAAATAGTTCCCTTAATATGTACATGTTATATCTTCATTACCATTTTTCCCTAAAACATTGAGACTGACAGCTGTTATTAACAGGTAGGTTGATGGGTATCTTTTTTCATTCAGTTGATGGGTATCTTTCTTCATTCAGCTGACAGACCTCCTGCTTTTTTTGAAAGAGTAAGATAAATCTCTATATTGGGAAACCAAAACATGAAATTTACCATATCTTTTATAATTCACACTTGAGCTTTGCGTAAATTTCCTTTTATATATTCATGTTATGTTTGAGTTGTCTGTGTGTCTCATGCTTATTCAATGTAAAAATCATTTATCTATACGGCAAAATGAAATGAAAAAAAAAGAATTTATGCAAGTGATCTAGTCCCCCCCCCAAATAAATCATTTCCTTAATTGATAAGGGGGGAAATTACTATATTAATTTGTTTACAAATAGCAATCATATTAGCCTTAAAATAAATATTTCTGCACATGTTATAATTTTTTTATGGTGGGCTCAGCTTAAAAATAAAAATGACTAAAAATGTTTTCTCAATATAAAGGAAAACTAGGACTTAATTGTGGGAACTTGACTATAAGCTTCGTGAAGGAAGGGGTTTGTTCTCATTTACTGCTAAATCCCCTGTGCCCAGAATAGTGTCTAGCTCATAGTAGTTGACAATCATTAATACATCACTGAGCTATTATCACTTAAAATTATTTTGTATCAGTTCTCTATCATACTGTGTTTATCTTATAGAGAGAGAATAAGAGATATTTCCATATATAGACAAAATATATACTTATAGAGACAAAAATTATTCCATTTGGCTGTTAAAATCATATCCGTATTTTTGCACCATTGATTCAATTGTGATTTATACTCAAATAAATTAATTGAGAATATTCTAAGTGGAGCTTATAATGTTGATTTTATCTGCTCTCCCATATCTTTCATTGAAGTGATATGTTTAAAATCACAGTAAAGTATGTTTTAAAATTACGTTTAGCCATTATATGTTTAAAGTCATTTTATAAAAAGAGGCTTAGAATGGATTTTTTTTCTGAAACTCATAAAAACTTTTTAAAAACTTAAACATTAGGAGTTTGTTACAATTCCCATACTTTCTTTTTCACATTCACAATATAAAAGTAACCAATGTAGGCTTCTTACTAAAAATATGAGGGGAAAATCCAATTTTTCAGTTGTTCTTTTTTTCCATTTCCCAAAGTTATCAGTCTCGTCTAAGTTTTCTTATAAAACATGCATGTCATGATTGAGTACAAGGTAGTTATTAATGAGCATAACAAATTAAAAAATCTCTTTTTTCAATTCTTTAGTTACTTTTTAATTAAAGGTTTATATGCTCTATAAAGCACAATATCCATTACCCATTTGTTTTATTTTTTATCTTCAAATGTTAAATTTGTTTAATACTGGAATTCATTAATCATCAAAATTAATATTGAAAAATCCTTTTACAGTTTTAATTGTGTTGTACTTCTTGCAAGGTAAACAGTTTGTCAGTCTGATAAAATTATACTAAATTTAAAGGTCTAAACTTGTATTTAAAGAAGTGGGGCCTGTGTTTCTTTAAATTAAATTTTCATGATTATCACCTATATTGTTGTTTTTCATAATGTTGTCCATAGTCCATTTTCTTTTCTTAACGTAAACAAGCTGTTTTCTTTCATGACCTATGTAATTTAGCCATAGCTTGAATTTTAATAAGGGAATATTATTTACTGTACTTCTCCTTGCAAATTTCCCAGTGTTTTCTCTGTCTTAGTAATTCTGTCTATGAATAGATCAAATTACCTTTGCCTTTCTGAAGATCTTGGAAATAAGTGTTGACGCAGGGTTGTGAGAACTTAGTGTTTACAAATTCAAAGTGATGCATGCCAGATTTTAAACAAGGAGCCCAATTTAGGATACTTTTTGAGAAAGTAAAATGAGTTGGAGTTCTGTACTTCTGAAGTTCTAGCACCTCTTTCAGGCTCCTGGGACATTCTTATATTTAAAGAAACAGAAATACACTAAATAGCACCCTTGTGGTTAATTCAAACCCCTAGTGAGAGAATAACAATTACATTCAACAATAACAATGTTACTGTGAAATATGTATCTGAACTTACCTCTTTCAGGTCTGGATGATGACTTTTTGCTTATAACAGGTCATATTAGGAGAAAATTATAACCCAAATATTTGAATTAATAATATATACATTATAATTCCTGAAATGTAGGAGTCGAGAGAATATTTTCTAACCTTTAAGAATAATGACACTGTTTCCATTAAGTTAAATGTTTGTCTTGAGAAGCAGAAAGGTTAGGACTTGACTGGAGATTATCAAAAGATGAGTGTTTCAGATGGGTGGCCACCGGGTTCTCTCTGCTGCCCCTGGGGACTTCCCTTCTGCAAGTGAATAATCACACAAAGTTCACATCATTAAGTGAAAAGAATAAATTTACAGAATGATATAGATTTTCAGAGGTCTTAATTAAAATTCACAGAAATTTAGAAAATTGAGAAATGACCTCTCTTGACACTTCATCTACTGTGTTAGTTGATTTGTGATTTAAATATGTGTTTCATTAGAAACACAATATCTGAGAGAGAATTGGAGTGAATGCCCTCTGGTTGTGAGGTGATTTGGCACTTTTCAGAGGGAGGGAAATGAAAGGTTATTGATTAAAGGGCTCTGGCCTCTTTGCAAGCTTCTCTACCCCCCATGATGCCTCCCAGGAGGTTATGAGTCGCTGGGACCACCAAGATCAGAGACAGCAGGAAACACATGTTCCCGTCCTAGGAGTTAGCACATCTCCGATATACCATAGCTATTTCGTCTAGTTTCCTGTAAGTAGCACATCTAGTCCTAAGTGAATTTCCTAAGTCAAAGATGGACAGAAAGTTAACACTGAGGAACTGAGTATAAAAGCTAATGAGTAAACTAGTATAGGAATCAGAGCTTTCTGTCTTTAGGTCTTCAAGTCTCTGACAGCTGTTCTTTGCTTATAAAGGTGGTACTTCTGACATCACACCAGAAGTGTCCAGATTGACTTCCAAACCAAGATGGAACCCATGTCTTTTTTTTTTTTTTAGGAACGTGTTGTTTACTAGTTCATCAGGGTATCTGGGATAAATATTTCTACTGTAACTACTTAGTAAAGGGATACAAACAAACACTGATGAGTTAGGTTAATGAGCCCCTTAGCTAGAAACACTTAAAATGGAACATGTTTCATTAATACAGGGTTAAGATTCTAGAAACATTTTTTTTTTTACAGTGTCTTACACTATTCTTTGAAACTGAGGCTGCTCTTTGACGCATGCTCTGTAATGGTGGCATTTTGGATCAATAATATTCCATTTCATAGAAAGGGGCTAATATGGTGATCTTTTCCCATGGGGAAAGATTACTTTGGGGTTTAAATTTGCTGCTTGATTTTACTTTCTTTTTCCCAACGGAACTACCTTAAGTCCTGACTCAGGATCTCCCTGCTAGTGCTTTTTAAAATCTGACAAAGTTCTGGCTCATAAGCTCAGCAGGGTTTTACAAGTTAGAGGTCAACAGATACACATGGAGATGCACATAATGAGAACTCACCCTCATGTACAGTAGTGATACAATCCTTTTCTCCTACTTCTGCCAAAGTTGCAGAAAGCAAGATTCTATTCTCTAAATACTTTGAGCCAAACTGTGTTTTGGGGTGGGCCAGATAATTAGGAGTCAAACAGAAGCACAGTAGCCTGACAAATTTTTGCTGAAATCAAGCCACAAACAGTCAGTTCAATCTCAGCTTCAATCTTATAGGAATATAAATCTATTAGTGATATTCTTCCCACTAGAAATATAGTTTAAACACACAGTGTAAAGCAAGGAGCTTTATTTTAAATCTTTAGTCCTGATCACTGGAGAGGATCTGTCTAAAATCTTTCTTTATCTTACTAGCAACTGCCAGAAGGCGTATGGAGTTCAGGTTCCTGAGAGCATTTTTGTGGAAAGAGTCACTTGTTGTGGAGATACAAGTCATTTCTCTTTTTTAAAAAAATATTTATTTATTATTTATCTATTTTGGCTGCACCGGGTCTTAGTTGTGGCATGTGGGATCTTCACTGCAGTGTGCAGGCTTCTTAAGTTGTGGCATGTGGACTCTTAATTGCTGTATGCATGTGGGATCTAGTTTCCTTACCAGGGATGGAACCCGCACCCCCTGCATTGGGAGTGCGGAGTTTTACCCACTGGACCACCAGGGAAGTCCCACAAGTCATTTCATTTAGGAAGAAAATTGAAATTGGGCCCCAAATTTTCTATGAAATATATTTCTCATTAAAGGAAAAACCTAGTCAAGGAAAGCCTTTACTGATCACTTATGAAAACATGTAGTAGGAAAATTTAATAATTCAATTTTAAATCAAGAGGAAGACACTTCATCTCTCATGTGTTTATAAACATTTACATTAGGGGACACGTGAGGTATCATTTGAGAATTTCCCTTCTATTATTGCTTAAGTTTTAGGCAGACACATAAATTACTGGTCCTTTTTCATTGAAGCTTATAGATTATTGGGCAAAAGAAGAGAGGCATAGCTGGAGGAAGATTAGGCTCTAAAGACTACAGTGAATAGACCATGTGTTAAACTGTGTGAAATATTTATCAGATTTTTTACTTTATAAGCATATACAGATAATCTGTATGATCTAAAATTCTGTGCTTTGCTGTTATTGTTAACAGAAGCCACTCAACTAGATCATAATCCCAAATATTCAAACTCAGAATTTTACTATTTTGAATGCAAATGAAATTAGCCCAATTTTTCTCTGGTTACAATGTCTAGCATATTAGGCACAAAATAGATGTTTAATAATTTTTCTCGTTGATGAATAGAGTGCAGTTCTGTTTATCTTGGAGGTATATACCTCATACTAAATTCTGATTAAAGATACATTTATAGTTAATATGAAACATTGTAGGAAGAAGTAATTTTTAAAAATCTTTATTTGTTGGTTCCAGTGTTAAACAAGTTAAGCAACTCTCTTGACCTCAGTTTTTTGTATCTAAAATAACCTCTTCTGCTGCAGTTATTTTCTGGAAAACGCGAAATTTCTTGATGGTTTTCACCTTTTCAATCAACAATAAAAACATTTTTTCTCATTTTAAAAGTAAAAGAAAAGGAAGAATCACTAGGAAAGATGTTAATAATGATAAGAAGAATGCTGCATGGATTATTACATACCTTTAATAATTTCACAACAGTTAAAAGCCTTTGAGTTATAATTCCAATTTTTTAAAATTAAACCAAAATGGTCAATAGTAGCCACAAATGGAATGCTGTTAAATTTTTTTGGCAGTGGGAACAAATTTGTAAGATTTCTATTCATTTCACTATTATATAAATTAGCTAAAATTTGAATTATTATCATTTTTAAGTGGAGAGTCCCTTACTGATTCTTGTTCCTCTTTTACAGAAGACAGTGTCCAAAATAGACTCAGTATATGCTTTACTTACAAAACTCCCCATGGATCCAGTGCATCCTAATAATATCTTTGTCTGTGGAAAAACTAGTTTGCAAAAGGTAGATGACTAACCCAGAAGTAGATGGCTTTCAAAGATATTGCATCAGGAATGGCTGATTACATAGATTAACTTTTTTATTTATCTTAGAATCCATAGAATAGTTTCTGAAGAATCATAGGCAGGGCTACTTCCTTAACTTCTTGAGAGAACAAATTGAATTCTTTTTTTGATTCCCAGCAACATCATTGATATAAAATGTCATTACCACTAATTGGAATAAATTCTTACCTTCCTGATTCGAAGTTAGTGCTGCTCAAGATTTCTTTCTGCTAATGTGGCAAGAGTAGCCTCACTTTCATCTATTAATGTCATCTCTTGTGTGCCTGCAAAATTTGCCAGAACTGATTAGAGCAGATATTAAATGATAATTGGACATTTAGTGCTCGTCAAACAGAAAGTGACAGATGGGGCACTAATTAAATTATAGTTCTGACATTATTCACAATGGTTTATGACTCTTCAGTGATGACCTTCATGCATCTCTTCTCCATATTTTTTTCCCCTTTGGTGGGGAAAGAAGGATAGGAGGTTGATTGATAGAAAGGAAAACTATCTCTTTAAAACAGCACCAAGCTAAACCTGGAGATGTTTAAAATACCTAATTTTTAAAGCTATGTATCAAGATAAAACATTGGTCTTTGGTAAAATGAATAATCATAAAACAAAAGGAGAACTTATTATGAAGCTAATGAACTGGGAAGAAAATATCTACATATTCCTAAAAATATATACAAAGACAGATTATAATGACCCTATTTATGGAAAGGGTAAAGATCTTTGTTCTGATTTGAATAAAGAAAAAATATAATTCTGATATCAGAAATGAGGATGCAGTGCTTTTTTATTAATGCCTTTTTTATTTGGTAACTCAAGCTTGCATTACTGGTTATCTCCACCAGCTAAATAAAGAAATTTTTTGAAAAGAAAGAGGTGGGGAGAGAATTAAAAGAAATTCTAAGCCACAGTTGCTGAACCAGAACTGCGTTTTCCTTTTCAATTAAAAGAGAAAGCACAGTGTTGATTACTTTCTAACTTTAGTTCCTTCAATTTTACTCCAGTGTTTAGTAGTCTTAAAAATATATATATATAAAAGTCTCAAAGACTTTGATGCTTAGCTTTAGTTTCCAACAGTGAACAACCCTGTATCCAATGATTGACCACAGTTTAAAATATTAAATAAGTCATTTATGTCATATCTCTTTCTCATACATTTCTAGGAATTTTTTCTGTTGACATATATGCACAGCTTTAGTTACTATTAATGATGAGACAGGTCTGATGACTAATAGAACATTCTCCCCCGCTGTCCCTTTCCACACTATAAGATGAGTAACATATAGGATTAGGGAAGATCATTTGTTTTGACTGATGTGATCTCTTCAATATATAAAATATAGAAAAGAAAGTGAAAGAAAGTACAATTTATTTAGATAATTTTGCCTAAGTATGTTTTGGAGTTTAGCCTTGATAACCAACTGGCAAATTCAATATAAAGTACTAAGTGGAATAGACATAGAGACAGGATTCTAGTCTGCCTGGCTATCCCTGGGAATTTAGAGAATTTTCTTTACCCTATAAAGCCTTAATTTCTTCATTGGTAAAGTAACATGGCTTTAGGAAATGTTTTATAAGTTCTTTCATACTTTCAAAAGTCTTGTATTTCTTGTGGATGACTTTTAAGTTTCAAGTCAATAGAATCAATAAATGTCAATAGCAGTTTATTTTTAAAGAAATTTTGATATACTGTATTGCCGATAGCACAATAGTTTCTGTATTACTCAAAGAAATGCAAATGTGTTCACTAATACAACTGAAGAGCAGTGTTTAGAAAATTTTCTGGTTAATAGCAGACTATTCAGCTATTCAAAACCTTTACAGTGTTTCTTGTTTTCATGTTTGTTGTTCAATAACAAAAGGCTAAATATGCAGACTGCAGTTGTGGATGGTGGAAATGTTTCTGTGTGTTTATATAGGCCTTTTTATTTTATGAAGCATTCTTTCACTGCTAAGGTATTTCTCTATAGCTTTTTGAATATAAGCAATATAACATCCTTTGCTCTCCTGTTCTGATAACTCCATTGAAGTAGAAGATGAGGTAATTTGGCGGTAACATATTCTTGACCAATTTAGAGATTATGGTTTTCTTTATCCTTTCCTAAGGGCACATAAATACGGAATTTTGTATGTGTGTATGTATGTATGTGTTAACATTTTGTCAGGGAAAAACAATATGTTCTCTGATCTATGATTTCTAGAATTTTCTTATTTTCTCCTTGCAAATCAGGACATTTAAACTTATCCCATCTTCTCTCACCTTTCTGTTTTCCATGATATGTGAGAAAACACCATCACTAAGAGTCTTTCTGTGGTTCTACCTGAAAGTTATCTCAGTATCTTAATGTCAATACTGGAGACTTGGGTTAAATTAACATGCTAGGTACTTTCATTCCATTGTTTCACTTGCTGTGGCTTCATCTCCCCTATAAACAGTACATTTTCATTCTCCATTGAAGAAAACATGAAAATAAGATCATAGCCACCTAGTGTCCAGTTTTCTATTTCTTTAAAAATTTTAACACTGTATCTGCTTTGAATAGTATCAATATTCTTTTCTTCCTTTTGCCTTTTATTCTAAGCATGACTGAGAAGGCATTTTGTTGTTCTCATCATGTTTCATAAAACTCACTTATTTTGCTTATTAGCTTACCAAATACAGACCTGTGTGCTTTGAACTAATCCGGAGCTAGGGTGGTACTCTGAAGTAATTCTAAACCTTAGGCATGCCAAATCTTTGTTTTCATGTACAAAAACATTTGGTAAAGAGCTGAGCTGCTGAAGGCTTAGGATATTGCTATGATTAGCTTGTTATTTTAAATTATGCTAATTATAGAATATTAAAATTTTAACATTATGTATTTAGTTCATTGGAATTATAAACTTCAGTGAATAATTTAAATGTCAATAGTTTGCATTATGAGATTTTCATTTATTGAATATGTTCTTCAATCTCCAAAAGACTTAAGGAACAAAGAATTGAGACACTAACAGTGAAGCCAGAATTATTAACAACCTCCTCTGGATAATTAAAAGTTCTAGCTAATATATGTTCAAGTTAGAAGGAATTATAGAAATTATTTGACCAAATATATGCAATTTGAGGAGACTGATGACCAAAACATGGTGGGACTTTTCAGTTGTCACAATCAGTTAATGATAACCTGGTTTAAGAGTCTTATAACTGGCTAAATCTCTTGACTATCAGTATAGCAATCTTTAAATGTTCTTAAGTGATACAAGTAACTTACATACTCAAGACCAAGGGTGGCAAGTTTTCTGTAAGTAGCCAGATAGTAAATATTTTTGGCTTTCCAGACCATATGGCCTCTGTTGTAACTGCTCGACTCTGCAGCCACAGATGATATGTAAATAAATGAGCATGACTGGGTTCCAGTGAAAGTGTATTTATAAAAACAGGTGACTGGCTGGGTTTGGTGAGTGAACTGTATAGTTGGCCAACTCCTGAGCTAGACAATTTTAAAGAAATTTAATATTTTTAAAGATCCTGGGCTTTCCAGGTGGCGCAGTGGTTGAGAGTCTGCCTGCCGATTCAGGGGACACGGGTTCGTGTCCCAGTTCGGGAGGATCCCACGTGCCGCGGAGCGGCTGGGCCCGTGAGCCATGGCAGATGAGCCTGTGCGTCCGGAGCCTGTGCTCCGCAGTGGGAGAGGCCACAGCAGTGAGAGGCCTGCGTACCGCAAAAAAAAAAAAAAAAAAAAAAAAAATCCTAAGCTATACACTTAAAGTGGTTAAAAGCATAAATTCTGTTATGTATATGGACCCATAATAAACACAACAAAACAAAACAAAAATCCTAAGCAGATTACCTTATATTTCACTTATCCTTTTTGTAACACAGAGTTGAATAATTGGGTACCTATAAGTAAAATATTAGTGAACAATGGCCAACATATAGTTTGCATTAATAAAATTATTTGTGGAATGTTTGGAATATGATAATGAGAAGTTAAGAGAAACCAAATGATTATAGTAGAGATGATGGGAGAATATCACTTAGAAATCAGCACTCTTTGCCATGAGAATCCTGTAACTTAGTCACATATCTAAGATAGCAAGATAGTTTTAGCAAGATAGAGCTGAATGAGAAAATATATCCATCAAAGAGCTTTATGTTAATATATAGTCTGGTTTACACAGTTCAAAATAAAATACCTATAATAGTTATCATAGAGGTATTTTTGGTAGAAAAGAAATAAGATCCTTAAAGAAAACAAATGTTTTCCCTGGTTTTTCTTATTTCTTATGAAAAGCCTCCAAAAGATTTTGTTTTTACTGTGAACCCAACCAGATGGTTTCTTAAATTAATCACACTCATTTGACTTCTATTCTTTCTCTCCCAACACCCTTTACAATTTGATGAGAGCTGGTTAGACATAAATTCCCTTCTAACTTCTATGTTTTTCTATATAAAATCATAATCTTCCACAAGTCAAATGATATGGTAGCCAACTTAGAATGACAAGTAGAGTCTACTGAGAGCATCCAGCTGACTGATATCCATCTTAGAGGATTAGTCTAGACAAAGGTAGATTGAGTCAAAGAGGTAAATTTTGGTAAATTTTGTCTTTTCTTAATATTTCTTTCTACATCTTTACTGAGGTACAGTTGACATATGATAAACTATACGTATTTAAAATGTATAACTAGTTTCGACATATATGTAAACATATATATACACATATATATATGTCATGAAACTGTCACCATAATTAAGATAATGAACATATCCATCATCTTCAAAATTTTCTTTGTGTTATTCTGGATGCCTCCCTCCTGAACCTTCCTTCTCCCCTTTCATCCCATTCATAGGGAACTACTGAAGCAGTTTATGTCACTATAGATTAATTTGCATTATATAGAATTTTATATAAATGGACTTACACTGTATGTACTGTTTTTTGTGGTTTTTTAAGAACATCTTTATTGGAGTATAATTGCTTTACAATGGTGTGTTAATTTCTGCTTTATAACAAAAATGAATCAGCTATACATATACATATATCCCCATATCCCCTCCCTCTTGCGTCTCCCTCCCACCCTCCCTATCCTACCCCTCTAGGTGGTCACAAAGCACTGAGCTGATCTCCCTGTGCTATGCAGCTGCTTCCCACTAGCTATCTATTTTACATTTGGCAGTGTTTATAAGTCTGTGCCACTCTCTCACTTCATCCCAGCTTACCCTTCCCCCTCCCTGTGTCCTCAAGTCCATTCTCTGCATCTGCATCTTGATTCCTGTCCTGCCCCTAGGTTCTTCATAACCATTTTTTTCTTTTTAGATTCCATATATATGTGTTAGCATATGGTATTTGTTTTTCTCTTTCTGACTTACTTCACTCTGTATGACAGACTCTAGGTCCATCCACCTCAGTACAAATAACTCAGTTTCGTTTCTTTTTATGGCTGAGTAATATTCCTTTGTACATATGTGCCACATCTTTATCCATTCATCTGTCAATGGAAACTTAGGTTGCTTCCATGTATATACTGTTTTTGACTGACCCTTTAAACATGTCATAATTATCTTGAGATTAATCCATGCTATTAGGTGTAGCAATAGTTTGTTCATTTTTATTGCTGAGTTTTATTCTATATCTATTCCACAAGTTGTTTATCCATTCACCTATTTATAAATATTTTTTCTACATTTTGGCAATTATAAGTAAAACTGCTATGAATATTTATGTACAAGTGTTGGTGTGAACATATACTTCATTTCTCATGGATAAATTCCAAGGAGTGAACTGACTAGGTCATATACTCTGACCTATATTAGGTAAATTTTGCCTTCTCCTAATATTTTTTTTTGCGGTATGCGGGCCTCTCACTGTTGTGGCCTCTCCTGTTGCAGAGCACAGGCTCTGGACACGCAGGCTCAGCGACCATGGCTCACGGGCCTAGCCGCTCCGCGGCATGTGGGATCCTCCCACACCGGGGCACGAACCCGTGTCCCCTGCATCGTCAGGCGGACTCTCAACCACTGCACCACCAGGGAAGCCCCTCCTAATTTTTTTTTTTTTTTTTTTTTTTTTTTCCGTACGCGGGCCTCTCACTGTTGTGGCCTCTCCCGTTGCGGAGCACAGGCTCCGGACGCGCAGGCTCAGCGGCCATGGCTCACGGGCCCAGCCGCTCCGCGGCATATGGGATCCTCCCAGACCGGGGCACGAACCCGCATCCCCTGCATCGGCAGGCGGACTCTCAACCACTGCGCCACCAGGGAGGCCCCCCTCCTAATATTTTTGACTCAAGTTACTCAATAAAGAAAGGAAATCCCAAGAATTCCAACTCACTAGTTTAAAAGTACATTAGCTCTGGGTGCCACCATAACATACACTCAGCTTATCTCTTATTTCTTGGTAGCTCTAATAGAGGATTCCAGTCACATGACAGAGACCTACATCAACTATGTTCTATAGCTTCTCTCTACTATTCTGTCTCAGGGCTCCCTCCAAAATTGAGCAACAGTGTCATCTCATATGCAGGAGCAGCCTGAAGGAGGGGAGGACAGATTACACTGAGAACCTGCCCTACGGATTTCATATTTGTCAGCTCCTGCAATCATGTGAGACAATTTCCTTAGAATAACTTTCCTCTCTCCCTCTCTCCCTCCCTCCCTCCCCCTCCATCCCTCTTCCTCCCTCCCCAATCTCTCCCCTATTGATTCACCTTCTCTGGAGAATACTGACTGATACCCATACATTCACATGTATACACACACCACACATGCACACACACCCCATGCATATGCACAAATGTACACAAGAATGGTGGGGGCAGAAAATGGCTGGATTTCTTAGGAACTATTGCCCTTTGTGGAAAAGCTCACTGACTCTCAGTAAAGAAGATGTGGTTGCCTGTTGCATATTATGTAAACAAATGCTTCATGCAAGTTATTATTGTTCCCCTTCTTGTTTTTCCTTTATTTGAGAAATCCCAATATATGAGAAACTATAAATATACTCTCAGGAAACTGAGCATTTTCTTTTTCATTTTGAAGTTTCTTTTACAAAAAAAAAAAGAGTTTTAAAAACTTTAAAAGAAATTAGCTATGGGATTGAAAGTGTGAGTCTCCATAGAGCGCTTATGAGATTTAAGTACTATAAGTCATTTCCACAAAGTGGAAACCCAATGATACAACTGCATTCAATTCATTTCTAAATTTGGTGCAACTTACAACATTTTGGGTAAGAAAAAGGCATATGGCTTAAGAATTTGAGTCTTCCACAATGTGGAAAACTCTATTATTCTTAGAAACGAGGCAAAAACAAAAGAAAAAAGTAGTAGAAGCTCAAGACACAGAAGTTATAATTCTATTTGAATTCTGATTATAAATATATATTGTTTATTAACTCTGTATACACTCAATGGAGTTAATCAAGAAGACAGAGGCTTATTTATAACACATATAATTCATAAAGAAAACTGCGATGGTTAAACTAATCATTTCTACTACCTTAACAACTTTCACTATTTATTGTGGCTGAATTAATTGTACAGAGACTGGTTTCAATGGTTAAAATAACCAAGCCAGTAAGATTGTTTGTGGTTTAGTCATTTCATACCTAGTTGCAGATTGTCTCACTCTGGCAAATTCCAAATCATAGCTCTAGCAGAGGATAGAACAACAAACTAAAAACCTGAAAGGAGTTTGTTCATGCAAATACTGTGTAAAGTATATAAAATAATGAGTTTGTACTTTTAAAAAGTAAACTACATCTTTTTAATAAAACATATTTTGATTTAATTTTGGAACATGCTTACATTGATTAAGCAATGTTTATAATAGAGCAAAGAGTTTATTAAAGGGGCCAAGAACTCTTCTATATGCTTTATGAATTAACTGACTTAATACTCAGAAGAACTCCTTGAGATCAGCCTTTTATTATGCCCATTTTATTGATAATGACCCTGAGGCAGAGATTGGCTAAGCATCTTCCACTTGGTCATGGAGCCAGCAAGTGGCAGAATCAGGCCCTCTAAGTACTGAGTCCAGATCTTAAGTGCTACACTACATAATTTTATAGATAAATGCAAAGATCAATATCAGTCTTTCCCCATTTTTATTCAGCAGTGACTTGTGTCCCATTAAAGAATATCTTTCACAATACCTCCCAAATTAGATTGAATTGGGCCATCAACCCCCCCAAGTTGTGGCTCCTGAGCTCTAGAGCACAGGCTTGGTAGTGTATGTATGTCGATGCTACTCTTACTTCATCCCAGCTTCCACCTCCCCACCTCCATGTCCTCAAGTCCATTCTCTATGTCTACATCTTTATTCCTGCCCTGCCACTAGGTTCATCAGTACCATTTTTATTTAGATTCCATATATATGCGTTAGCATATGGTGTATGTTTTTCTCTTTCTGACTTACTTGACTCTATATAACAGACTCTAGGTCCATCCACCTCCCTACAAATAACTCAATTTTGTTTCTTTATATGGCTGAGTAATATTCCATTGTATATACGTGCCACATCTTCTTTATCCATTCATCTGTTGATGGACACTGAGGTTGCTTCCATGTTCTGACTATTGTAAATAGTGCTGCAGTGAACATTGTGGTACATGACTCTTTTTGAATTATGGTTTTCTCAGGGTATGTGCCCAGTAGTGGGATTGCTGGGTCATATGGTAGTTCTATTTTTGGTTATTTAAGGAACCTCTATACTGTTCTCCATAGTGGTTTTATCCATTTACATTCCTACCAACAGTGCAGGAGGGATCCCTTTTCACCACACCCTTTCCAGCATTTATTGTTTCTAGGTTTTTTGATAATGGCCATTCTGACCAGTGTGGGGTGATACCTCATTGTAGTTTTGATTTGCATTTCTCTAATTAGTGATGTTGAGCTTATGACTCTTGGCCATCTGTATGGCTTCTTTGGAGAAATATCTGTGTAGGTATTCTGCCCATTTTTTAATTGGATTGTTTGTTTTTTTGATCTTGAGCTCCATGAGCTGTTTGTATATTTTGGAGATTAATCCTTTGTCTGTTGTTTCATTTGTAAATATTTTCTCCCTTTCTGAGGGTTGTCTTTTTGTGTTGTTTATAGTTTCCTTTGCTGTGCAAAAGCTTTTAAGTTTCATTAGGTCTCATTTGTTTATTTTTGTTTTTATTTTCATTACTCTAAGATGTGGGTCAAAAAAAGATCTTGCTGTGGTTTATGTCAGAGTGTTTTTCCTCTAAGAGTTTTATAGTGTCTGCTCTTACTCTTAATGAGGTCAAACAACTTTTCCTTGGTCACTTGATAACCTTTTCTTTTGAAGTGTGTTTAAGGCTCATGCCCATTTTTTTTTTTGTTTTTGATTGACTCTTCTTTATATTAATTTGAAGGAATTTTCTAAATAGGAACCATTTTTTAGTTAAATATATCATAAATATCTTCTCTGAGTTTGTAGCTTGCCTTTAACTCTCTTAATTATGTCTTTCGAGGAAAATACATAATTTCTTTATTTGAATATTATAGAATTCATCAGTCTTTTGCGTTTATGGTAATTACCTCCTGTGTCCTATTTAAAGAATTTCTCTATAACATGGAAATCATAAAAATATTATATTTTGTCATTTTTAGATGTAACACTTTGCCTTTTCCATTCAGAACTATACTCCCCTGAGAATTTATTGTGTCTGGTCATGTATGGGTCAAATTCTTATATTTTTACAATATGGATACACAATGCAGCAAGCAAATTTACCATTTAGTAAAATAGCTCACTTTTCCCTCTCCTATGCAGGATCACTGTTATGAATCATGTGCCTGTATTTCTGTGTCTGGGTACTCCATTCTGTTCCATTGGTAAATTTGTGTATCATTCTTCCGATACTACACTATCTTAATTACTGACACAGATGTATTGATTTCCAATAAAAGAAGTCTTTCTACTTTGTTATTCTTAATAAAGAGTGCTAGTCTATTTTTTTGAAATATAATTGGCAAACAACATTATATTAATTTGAGGCATACAACGTAACAACCTGATATTTGTATGTACTGTGAAATCACCACAGTAAGTCTAGTTAACATCCATCACTGCACAGTTATGAAGTTTTTTCTTATGTTGAGAACTTTTAAGATCTATTCTCTTACTAACTTCCAAATATACAATACAGTATTGCTAATCTATTCTTGACTCTTACATTTATGTATAAATGTTATAATCTCTTTGTCCAGTTAAAGGATTAATGAGATATTATTAAATTATGGATCAATTTGTAGAGAGGTTGCATGCATACTTTGGTATATTTTCTAAACCATTAAGATGTCATATCCCTCTATATAGGTCTTCCTCAATTTTTCATAATAAAATTTTATGATTTTTACATAGAAACCCTGCACATATTTTGCTACATTTACTCATGAATGGTGACATTTCTAATGTAATTAAAAAATGCAAATTTAATTTTTAAAGTTCCTATATTCTTATTTCTAGCATATTAAGGATGTGTTCATGGTTAACTGAACTTACATGCAACGACCTTAATAAAATCACCTATTAATTTTAATCCTATGTGTATGTTGTAGTATTTTGCTATAGACAACCATATGAGATTAATTACTGTTATTTTCCCTTTCCAATCTTTTTGTTTAACTTTTCATTCTCCTTGTTTTACTACATTTGGTAAGACATCTAATGTAATGTTCAATAGAAACAGTGATAGTAGGCATCCTTTTCTCACTCCTGTTAAAATAATAAGCCATCAATTATATTTTTAATTATAATTATTAATATTTTTAAAATTGAAGGATAGTTGATTTAACAATGTTGTGTTAGTTTCAGGTGTACGGCAAAGGGATTCACTTATATATATATGTATGTGTGTGTGTGTGTATATATTCGTTTTTGAATTCTTTTCCCTCATAGGTTATTACAAAATATTGAGTGTATTTCCCTCTGCCATACAGTAGGTCCTTGTTTGTTATCTGTTTTATATGTAGTAGTGTATGTATGTTAATCACAATAATACTGTTTTATATTTTTGTTTCTTACATATGGTTTTCATTTATCTGCTGAAATTCTCAGTATTGCTTTTCTTTTCCTCTTCAAACATCTTTGTAGATACTTTAAAGTCAGATAATGGCAATACCTTGAGCCTCTGTGTATCTCTTTCTGTTGTCTGTTGTGTCTGTTGAATATTGTTCATGTTGTCCTTCCTCATTGTGTGCCTATTTATTTTTTAATTGTGTTCCAGATGTATTTTCAAAATTGTTTTGGGAGGGAATTTGTTAATTAGGATAGTACCATTTTTCTCCAGAGAGGTTTTTTATGTGATTCTGGAAGGGAGTTAAGGCACTAGCACTCTAGTATCACCTTAATCTAATTTGAGAGAATGAGAAGATTTGAAATTGAGCTGTAGTTGACTTTCATTTTTAGGGTGCAGTCTTTTAAGGCTCTGATCCAAAGTGAAGTATTTTAGCAGAACCACTTTCTCTTATTAAACTCTGGATTCCAGCCTGTTATTCTAGTCCCATGAAACAGTTGAAAGTGTTGCTCAAAGCAATACTTACTTCTCAGGAAACTGGCTGATTCCAAGACTGGAACAAGAAAGACACAGAATGAACTTGGACTATATTGTTATGCAGAAAAGTAAGGAATTACTCAAAAAATAATAGGGACATGTCAAAAAGATAAAGAAGCCACTTTTATGAGACTCCTACTGACAAAATATGGGACAAGTTGAGCACCAAAATAATGAAATACGAAGATGAATTAGAAATCATTGCAAATATAGGAATTGATGAGTCTATATTAATGGTAAATAAATATAGCCATCTATTAGTGAAGTAATTAATTAATAAGGCAAAAAGTTGGGCTGTTGCTTACAGTAGAATGCCAAGTGCTGTTTGGTAAATATGGGCAGAGTGCTGGAGCTGGAAAATCAGTATTTTGTAAGTATCACTGTAAAGACTGATCAGGCAAGAATCATCCATAGATGTTCATCTATAGATTTTAAGGTTAGGAGGAAAAGTTAATAAGAAACTGGATATTTGTACGGTCTTAAAAATGTCAGATTGCTTACTAGCTACAAGGAAATAAAATTGTTATACAGTGAGAAATTAATTAGACAACACTTTGACAGAGTGAGCAAAATTAATGTTACTGATGATGGGCGCACGAACAGGAGGATGTCATATGCATCCAGAGGTGATACCCTGAGGAGAATACTAAGTTGTTCATGTTTTATTTTGGCTGAGAATGTAATGAGGAGATAGAAAAAACTGAGTATAGTTCTATTTTTAAAAGGTAGGAGGATTACTGTATTAGAAATGTTAATATCATAATAAAGAAAGGCTGTGAAATGTTCCATATTAAATGAGGCTAAGGAGACCTGGCAAATAATTGAAATAGCTGACCTTAGATAAGATAATATATTGGAGGGGGAAATGTTATAAATGACATCATTGGGTCAGCTGATAAAATTGATCAGATTATTGTATCAGTGTTTTATGTACTGAAATTGTTAACTATACTGCCATTATCTTAAAGAATATTCATATTCTTAGGAAAGATATGCTGAAGTATTTAGGGGTAAAGAGCATGATATATTGTCTTACATGAAAATATTTCAGAAAAATAAAAACTATGTGTATGCATATTTTGTACAATATTAACAATAAGTGAATTGATATAAAGGGTGTACATTGAATACCTTTATTCTTGAAACTTTTATGTAAGTTTGAAATTATATACATATACTTTCTAAGAATTTTTTTTTTTTAAATAGTGTTATTCAACCTCTCAGGCACCCTATCCATATCAGTAAATATCTTCAGGGAAAAAGCAGACCCAAACTCTTCCCTTCCCCTCCCTGAGTGCTCTTCTCTCCTGACTTTTGGCCAACAAAATACAGCTTTTTTTTTTTTTTAAGCTTCCCTATGACTATTTTTAATGCCATATTTTATTTATACAAATTTTTAGTGAAAAATTTAAGTACAAAGAAAAATTATACACAAATTATGTAATGAATTTCTGTATACCCACAACCCAAGTTTTCAAATCTTTATAGCCTGACATATTTTTCTTCTTTTTAATTACTTCTTAAGAAAAAAATTACATAATGTCTTTCTCTTATTCCCACTTTATCATATAGCAACTATCCTTGTTTTGTTGATTATCATTCCCATGTATGAATACATAAAGTATAAAAATGTCTATAAACAATAGATGGCATTGTTTTCATGAGTTTAAATTTTATATAAATGGTATACTACTGTATCCTGCTGAAGTTTCTTTTTAAATCAACATCATATTTATTGAATTTATTCATGCTAACACTTCTACTTTATTTACATATATTTATATTATACCATCATATGAATATACCACAAGTAATTTACACATTTTCTTGGTTATTAAAATGTTAAAGTTTATTATAATTCTCGATTATAATGTCACAGTGAATATGCTTCTATTGTGACTTACTGTGCGTTATGGGCAAGGATTTCTTTAGGACCAAGAGTACAGGGTATTTTGTGAGGAGTATGTTTCCTGAGGTGTAAGGAATGTGTATATTTTTCTAAATAATTATTTCCAAATTGCTCTTCAAAGTGCTTCCATCAAAAGAGCAATGCCTCCTTCAGTGTTGTATGAGATTTACTGTTGCTCTACAGTCTTGCAGAAACTTGGTACTCTCAGACTTTAAAATTTTCCTCTGTAATCATTATTAAATGATATCTCATGATTATTTAATTTACATTTCCCTGATAACTAGGGAATTTTGAACATACTTTATTTTTTGGGGGGGGCGGGTGAAGTAGAAAAGGATAGTGTTATTACTTTGCCAGGCAAAGGGGGAACACAGTAGGCTAGTGCCTCAAGAACTGTGCCCCCTCCCTGGGGAATAGGGAGAGGTCTTATAGTCAGGGCTCCTGGTTAGGGGTATATGATAAGGATCAAGGCAGTAACAGGCTTTCATTCTTCTGATGGGTTGGTGGTGAGGTAAGTAGGAGTCAGCATCACCAACCTTCAGGTCCAACTGGTCTGGGGTCTACATGTTTGTGAGCAGCATACCATCCTGTTAACTTCTCCCACCTGGAGGGGGTTTCAACATCTGCAGAATAGCTTAAAGGTATTGTTATGTGTATTGTTGATGGGGAAACAGGACCTTGCTCCAAGGCTGATCTTGACTGTTTGTCTCTCCCTGATCTCACATCCCCTCCCTTCCCTAATTAACAACTGCTTGAACATACTTTAAATGTGTACTTTCTATTTAAGTTCTGTGATTTGTTATTTTTAACTTTGCCCATTGTTCTATTTGATTATTTTTCTCTTACTGATTAGTAAGAATTTTTTATATATTATGGACATTACTCTTTAGTTATGTACATTACAAATATAGTCTTCTAGTCTGTGCATATATCTTTGGTTTGTAGTACTGTTTTTGAATCAGAAATTTTAAATTTTATTGAAGCCAAATTTAACTTACTTTATAAGATGTGCTTTTTCTGTCTTGTTTAAGTAACTTAGAACAGTCGTAACTGAATTCCATTGTATTTCTTCTAAATATTTTAATGTTTCAATTTCTATGTTTAAGTTTTTATTTCATTTGTCATGTCTTACATGGTGTGTGATCTAATAGATTTTCCTACATGGAAAACCATAATATTGTAGTCAACATTTGCCCCAGTGATTTGTTGTATGACTTTGCTTTGTTTTGAATTTCAATTTCCTGCAGATGGTTATTTGTGATTCTAAAATTTTGCTGTTTTCCATTAGTCTGTTAATCTAATCCTGAATAGATACCACACTTTCTTAATTAATCTCATGTTGTAATATTTTAACCTCACAATCATAAAGTGGTCTATTTCTCATGTGCACTACATGCTTATAGTGCTTATTATAGTCACCCATGGACTCAGACTGATAGAGCAGCCATCATATTGTAATATCATTATTATTTTTTCTATCAGACCTCCTTCATCTTTACATTCTGCAGTTCAAACAACAAACCCATCAGCTGTTCCTGCTGAAACAGACATTTCATTAGCTGTTAAAGCAGATTGCCCTCTTACTATATCTACTATTTTGTTCCTGAAAAGCCTAGCTGAGGTTTTTGCTCTGGCCAGGTCAACAATCCTCTCCACTTGCTTGTAGGTCTGAGAATCAAGCATTGCTACACAGATTGATTATCCTGGGGAGCTGAGATATTAAACACATATCCTCTATCTAGAGTACTGAAGAAATACTGTCAGGGAGGGGGAATAATAATTAATTTGACACACGACAGATTAACAGAAAAACAAAAAAACTAATTTGTAGATACTGAAGTCTCATAGAAATAGAACCAAAACAGACAGCTTTTATACTTTTTAGACAAAGAAACAACTTTGTGAGAAATTGACAGGACAAAGAAACTTAGGCTTTGGGTGCTTAATTAGTGAAGAAGCTAAACAGAGTTTGGGTTTCGGGTAGTAAATTAATAAAGAAGTAATAAGGCTTATATAGGTTTCTCAGCCAAGAATTCCCTATCTCTGGCAACAAGGAAGCCTCTCTACCTCCTTGTATCCTGAGGGTGCCTTCACATGGGAGATTTGTTTCCTGCTTTCAGGGGATCAGAGGAGGGTCAGACTGCCCTTTGTGCACTGGCAGTTTCTCAAGTAACTTTGTTTATTTTTTTTATATTGGGTTATAGTTTTTATTTTATTTATTTATTTATTAAAAAAATTTTTGGCTGTGTTGGGTCTTCATTGCTACATCCAGGCTTTCTCTAGTTATGGTGAGTGTGGGCTACTCTTCCTTGCTATGTACAGGCTTCTCATTGTGGTGGCTTCTCTTGTTGCAGATCACAGGCTCTAGGCACATGGGCTTCAGTAGTTGCAGCACGCGGGCTCAGTAGTTGCGCCACACAGGCCCTAGAGCATGCAGGCTTCAGTAGTTGTGGCACATGGGCTCAGTAGTTGTGGCACATGGGCTCAGTAGTTGTGGCACGTGGGCTCAGTAGTTGTGGTGCATGGGCTTAGTTGCTCCACGGCATGTAGGATCTTCCCAGACCAGGGATCGAACTCATATCCCCTGCATTGGCAGGCAGGTTCTTAATCACTGTGCCACCAGGGAAGTCCCTTTCAAGTAACTTTAATTCAAAGTAATCAATATACCATTGTGGCATATTTTGGGCAACCTGCTCTGAGCCCCAGTAATACCCTAATACGTGATTGTGTCTTAAAAGGATCTATAGAAGGACAGTAATATAAAGTCTGTGGTAGGAAATTAGGAGAAATCTTTAACCTGGTCTCAAAGTTTTCCTGCTCAAGCCCAGTGGTGTTCAGAATTTGGTTTCATCAGCAGGGGTGAATATTACAATCATGCATGGAAACTAAATCTTTTTTTTTTAGGTAGAACATGTAGAAGGCAAAAACAATTGGTAATGCCTTCCCTGACAGTTACTGTGACAGTCATGAAGGCTGTACAGCACTGCTAAAGTATTTATTTGACATTTATTAAACGGAGTTTAATGGTAGTGAAATTTTAATCTAATTCATCAATTTAATAGTTTTCATGAAAATGCTTCATTTATTTAGATGCTCTATGTATCTTTCCTATTCTCACTAATCATTTTTGTTCATTTGCTATTGACGAAGGTTGTTTTGAAATAGTGCATTAGAATCAGAAGAATATAGTTTCATAAAGCATTATCATTAAAAACCTATCTAGATTAAGATGTAGTAAGTAATTATAATTTTACAGGGTTATTTTTTCATTTGTCTCAATGATGGTAAATCATTAGGCCTGAGAAACCATCCGTATGGATCTATAGATACATGCCAGAAGTCATCTTTGGAAACATAATCATACATTATTATGAAACCCCAATTTATAATGGGTTTTCTTCTTAAAAAATCTTTAGTAGTAATCTCTTCTAATGAACATGATAATTCTGATCATCATCAAGGGAGTTTTAGCTTCAGATTTCTTTACCAAATCAGTAGAACCCCTAGGATAAAATAATAAGTAGACAAATGATGTTGTTCTGCTCCTTTAGGGTAGATATTTTGTACCTGAGCTATTTCTAATGCTGATCTAAATTCAAATATCCAAATTAACAAGTAATCAGTAAGGTCCTGGCACTTTGAAGATTTGAGCTTACATGGATTTTTATTTCTGCTGACTGTGTTTTCACCGCCTGGGTGTAGGGTGGTTGAAGGCATATATCTGTCTTTCCATCTGTGAAGACCTCAAGAATGGCCATAAGGAGAAAGAGACGATTTTTAAATATGAATTTAACTGATGTGACTATTTCATGATAAAATGACAATTTGTGGCATTATTAATTTCTGACAACTTTTTGTGAAATTGGCCTAGTACAATGGGTCTAGGCTGAGGAACTCTGTAATCATCTTAGATAGATTGCTTCTGAAGGAAGTTGTGTTGATTCTGGTGTGTCTTCAGAGATGGCCAACTGGATGGTTATGAAGTACCATTGTATGACATCCTTGACCATATAGCCACTCTGTAGAAACAATATTATCAGTACCCAGGATTTCTTGGATGTAAACTGATAATCATGATTACAAAATTCTCACTGTAATATAAATTAAATAGCAGCTCACTCATTTACACTGAGGAACATTGCCATCAGGTAGAACAGACATCAAGTGGTCCAGTGTTATTCTGTTTTAAAGAGAAATTTTCATGTGAAGCTGAATTATCAAAATTTTAAAACAATGCAAGAGAAATTATTTATAGGATATGAATATTAAAGATCTTCAGACTTTATGCATAGAATTACATCTGTCTACATAACAAGGATAGATGTGCTAGGTAGGTATACTTTTCCATCTTACCCATGGGGGAATTTTCTTTCCTCAATCATGTTTTGGTAGATTTTCTCAGTATCCAGTGGCCTGCTGATAAATGTTTAACAAACTGGCTCTTGAGGAAAAAAAATCCTAATTTGTAGTGTGTGCCAACTTCTATGGTATATATATTATCACCATGGCTAAATTCAAGTTACTAACATCACTGAATGTACAGCTGGGAACAGATGTACACAGCCCAGCTCTCACAAGCCCGCCCCAGCTGACTGTGTCAAACCAGTGCAATGTCTACCTTTCAGGTACCACTTTGTAAGCCTACACTACTGAAAAATTATTATTCTACTAACGGGTATTTTTAAAAATATATTAAATATATCCGATTATAATCATATCTTAATCTTTTGAACCTTAAAATGACTTTTTTTTCTGAGATATCATATCCTCATTTTACGGTTTAATTTTCAGAAGTACTTCTTATTTTCAAGTTCTTGGGGAGCTCTTGGTAACTGATTCCATGTATTCTCTACTCCAGACTTTCTATTGTGTTTTCCTAATACCACCTACATCAGAATCTCTGAGAAAGGGGACTTAGAATCAGCATTTTAACAAATTCGTTCAGAGAAAGATTGTTAAACTTTGAGAATTTCTGTTCTAAAGACCTGCCTTTTCCTTAAAGACAAAAGTTTATTTTAACATAAGGTAGACAAAAATGCAGTCAAAATAGAAGTGGGTAATGGGACAGTAAGCACTGGTGAGAAGTTAGTTTTGGGAGTTCATGAAAATGTAATCTTGATGGGCTTGACTTTGTTGAATAAGGACTTAGTTATCGAAGGTTTTCTTTTCTCTGGTTTTGTCATCTAGTAAACATATGATTTATGGTGGTAATTGTCAATCGTCAGGTACAGCAGAATCCCCTGGTGAGGTTAAATTTGTATGTAATTATTCCACGTGATGCTAATAAGCAGCCAGGGTTGAGAACCACTTCCAGCAGGAATCCCAAATTTTCTTCGCTCATGACACTCACAATTTTTTCCTGGAACCCCTGTGTCAGTAAACAAAGCAAAACACCTAAGAGTTCCGTTTGAGTATTAGTTCTAAGCATCTTAATACAGATTTACATCTTAACAACTTAACAGTACGTTGCAAAATTAATTGTTGAAAATAAGTTGAAAGAATAAAATAATATTTCTATTACTTTCTCAAATAACCAAAACTATTTACCGATGGGATGTGTACATCTTGTGGGCAATGCACAGCTCCTCGGAACTTGGTTTCAGGTTGGAGACCTCCATCCTTTTTTCCTGTTCCACATTGATTTTCTCACTGTACTTGCCTTTGAAGAAATTAGTAATATCTGAGCTCTGAAGAGAGATGATGCCATTGAAAGAAATATAGTGTGATCATGAGCTGGTAGTTTCTGTTTTTCTTGAAAACGTAAAATATCTCAGAGTGCTCTTTGTAGCTCCCTGGGGCACCTTGGCACACAATTTGGAAACCAGAGACGTATAGAACAAATTTTATGAGAATGGCCAAATCAATTTTAAAAATCCCAAAACACAGTGATAAAAGGCAAAAAGAACTTGATGAGAGCCAGGATTGCTTGTTAAGTTTTGATTTTCTCAATTTTT
Organism: Mesoplodon mirus; assembly: GCF_964341445.2. Classification (NCBI taxonomy): domain Eukaryota; kingdom Metazoa; phylum Chordata; class Mammalia; order Artiodactyla; family Ziphiidae; genus Mesoplodon; species Mesoplodon mirus. The sequence continues at coordinate 52,682,171 of NC_138985.1, read as the reverse complement.
CAATGATAAAGATGGTGATAATTATGATAAAATTAACTGACATTTAATGGGGACTAGCTATGTACTAATCGCTACATTTTATATATTTTCCCAATTAATTTTTAGTAACAAATCTAAGAAGTAGGTGCAGTTTCCCTAGTTTTTAGGTATGAAAATTGAGGCTTAGAGCTTTAGCTACTCCCCACCTAGTAGGTGGCACAGGTGAATAGGGAAGGTCGTTTACTTGTGAATTCATCTTGATAGGAATATGACTTAATCATGAAGAATAGAATTGGTGGTGAGTCTGTGGTCTCAGTATAAGCAGGCAGATCAAAAAGTAACGCAGTGAGAAAACAAAGAATTCCTGGCATAAATACAGGTCTTGGTAGAACTGGATGGAAAAAACAATCGCAAAATCCCACTAGTTTGGATACACATGTCTGTGAGTGTGTGTGTGTATGTGTGCGTGCACGTGCAAGTACATACATAATTACTAGATATTACATACATACACACACATTCATAATTACCAAATATTATTTGGCTAGGGTTATGTCCAATTGCAAATGAGAATTAGAAGAGGCAAACTGGTGTAAAACTAAATGTTAGAAGGGGAAAGGATGGGTAACAGTAGGAAAAGGGAAGGGATGGGAGAGGACAGAGGAATGACAGCAGCTCCTATCATCTTGCACCTTCCTAATCTCTCTATCACTATTGCCCTTTACTTGCAATATTAAAATTCTTAAATATTTCTCTTCAGCTATCCCCTATCTCAAGCCTACTGTTAAATTTTAACACAAAGAGTTTGGACTAAGGACTTTGCTCTTCTCTTTAAAATGTCTCTTTCTTCTTGGGAGCTTTATGTTACTTCCCATGTGTTAGGTTGGGTTCCAGAGCTAAAAATGCAGAGTTCTTGAGTTTCCTGTGTACTGCTGACAAGCCTGTAATGACAAGTGCTAATTTGTATCTATGAAGGAAAATCAGGAAAAAAAAAAGACATGTAATGTCAGAAATATGAGGATATATACTTTAATTAAATCAGTGAAGACCCTCCAGAGCCTCTGTTTTAAAGTTCCTCTATTTTTCATTAGACTGGAAAATAACAAGAAGAAATTACATGTTGTCTACTCTCTCCTCCATTTCTTCCCTGCCTTCTCCTCACCCCAAAAAGATATTATCTTAGTCATTAGGCTCGTGGGACATATGCTGTTAGGCTGCATTTGTATGGGAAATTTACCCATTTCTAAGAACCATGAGATGCTTTTTCTCACACTTCCCTATATACGCTCTGATGCTTCATCCTGTCTTCACTGCTTGACTGGGTGACCTTTTGCACTTATGTATCCCTTAATTTAATGAGCACAATCCCTGGTACATGACAATCATCTAATAAATATGTTTTAGATGAATTAATAAAATCCACCCCATATAGTTGTATGCTATGGTCTAAATAGTTTACGTAATATATCTTAAGTTACACCTCTTTAATTGAGCAACTGCAGGTCAGATTTACCCTGCTCAGACAAAATTATCTAATGGCTATTGAAAAAATTGTCTAACCAGACTCTCTTTCTCCAGTATATCAGCCTCTTTGATCTTCCTAATTTAATCAGCTTATCTCCAGCGGTAAGTGCTGAATGACTCTGTCTACTCTGCACTCCGGCTGCAGTTGACTACTTTCTCTGCTCTTAGTCTGGGAATTTCTGATCACTTCTGTCATTCTTGCCCTCTTTGCTTTCTATTACCACCTGTCAAACCCCTCTTCCTCCTGGAAAGTTAGTGTAGACATGCTCTTGTAGGAGAGGAAAAGTAATTTTCCCTCTTCCCTTTTAGGTATTGGCTGAGAACTTCCTATAATAAAAAGAAAGATTAACAGGAGAAAAACAAACAGAAGTTTAATAACATGAATACCTCCTGTATACATGGGAGATACCCAGAAAAACTAAGTAACTCCCTGAAATGGCCCAAGTCACCACCTTAAATACCATCTCCAGCTAAAGACAGAAGATGTTGAATAGGGGAAAAGGTTAGTCATGGGAGATTATTAACTAAAGCACAGTAAACAAGGATAAGGTCCTAATGCAGACTTAAGTCCTTGTTTTCTCCAGAAAACAAAAAGAGAAAGAGAAATACAGAAAGAGAAACACCTGTACGAATTGATATTTTTACTATAAATGTTAATGTCTCTCACAAAAAGATAACTACTACTTGGTTTTCAGAGCTTCTCCCTTGTTTGCTGTTTGTTTTTGTTTTGTTTTGTTTTTAACAACCAGGTCAAAATAATCTTTATGCTAAAGGGGCATATTTTGGGGTGGCGTATTCTGCTCCACTTTACTCTCTTTCTCTTAGCCTTCACTGAACTATGTGGTTTTAACCACTCTCCCCTTTTACTGTCAAGAGGCCTTTGCTTTCACATTTCACACAGCACTTGTTTTACTTTTTGCTATGGATGGGTTTTTACATAAGAGTTAAAATGTTTGTTGAATGGGTGAATGAATGTTCTATTGCTCACTGTTAAGCAGAGTATAAATCATGTAATTTCCAACTCTGTTTCATTTAATAGTGGGTAGGAAAATACCTGCTTTAAGTTGTCACTATTTGAGGTAATTCTTTGTAGTCTAACTGGAGAAAACTTATGAAGCCATGTCTCATGCCACCGTGCTAGATTCTACTTTTCTCTGAAAGACTAATGAAAGCTAATTTTTTGGAAGAGTAGTGTTATCCACTGCTTTTTTGTTTTTGTTTTGTTTTCTCTTATATATTGAAGGAGAGCAAAGTATCCTACCACAAAATATGCCACTTTGGCAAATTGATTATTTTGAGTTAAAGTTACTTAAGAAACAACAAGTACAAGAAGGACACTCTGATTCTTCTTTGTCCTCCTAAAAGCAAAAAATAAATCTCATATGTGAAAGGTATCCTCTCTGTACCAGGAAGTAAAGGGACAGTCTTATCATGAGAGACAGGGAATTCAAGGCTGAGAAGCCTGTATAAACCTGTTACTTCTTCACTAATTAGCTACCCAAGACCCAAACCCTTTTATTTTGTCAATTCTTCACAAATTTATTTTTTGTCTAAAAGATATAAAAGCTGCCTGCTTTGCTTACTTCTTTGAGCCTCATATCTTTGGCTATCCTGTGTGTACAAAATTAAATTTGTTTTTCTTCTGTTAACTTGTCTTATGTCAGTTTAATTATTAGAGCAGCCAAACAACCTAGAAGGGAAGAAGGAAAATGTTTTCCTCCCCTACTATACATAATACATATATATGTTTTTATATATATATATATAGTCAATGTAGACCTGCTCCCCAGTTATGTTTTTCTCTTTCCTATTCTATTCATGTTCAATCTGTAGGTGAGTAAAATTTGCCACACCAAAATGTGTTTCTTTGGTATGAGGGTTAATTTACACCGATTATTTTTAAGAAACAGAGGCTAGGAAGTCTTTATTTTTACCTCTCCCTTAGCTGCCTAAAGAACTGTAATAAAGGGCCTGTTGACTGAAAAAAAAAAAAAAAAAGCACAAGGTGAGAATTGTGAGTTAAGTTTTATTTGGGGCACAATTACAACCCTAGCCCGGGAGACAGCCTCTCAGATAGCTCTGAGGAACTGCTCTAGAGGAGGTAGTGGGGAAGGTCAGTACATGTATGATTTTGGTGAAGGGGGTATTTGTGCAATCAGGCACACATTTTGTAAGAAGGACGCTGCTAGTCATGAGGAGCAAATGTCTCCGTTAATGATTTTAGTGCTTTTCTAGATATGAGAAGATGCAAGAAAGTGGGCTCATAAAATCTTTTTCTGAAAATATCTAACTATCTGAAGGTCTGTTCTGCCAGTTTTTCCCAGAGGACAGAGTACCTCATTCCTGATCTCCACCCTGAACTTATTTCAGGGTGTGTTGAAGGTCAGCAAAGGCAGTGGCTAGTGACGTAATCCTTGTAGAGGCAGATGGCAAGTGACAGTTTTTAGTTTGCAGTCCTGTTCCTGGAATAGAGCTATCATCAGAGATATCTGTAATGAATATGGACTAGGTGTGGTGGGGAAAACTTGGCAGGGCCTGGAGATCAGAGTGCACTCTGTGTCCCATTGTCTCTGCCTAGCCCAGCAAACATCTGTTTACCAAACATTTGTTTTTCCTTCTCTGTGTGAATTGCCTTCCTCCTCTTTGAAGTCCCAAACCACTACCCTCAACATACTCTTTGGTCTTTAGCTGAAGATGGTGTTTAAGGTGAAGATTTCAGCCATTTGATGAGTTAGTCGGTTTTCCCAGGTCCCTCCCATGTATACGTGTTACTAAAATTGTGTTTGATTTTCTCCTGTTAATCTGTTTCATGTCAATTTAATGAAGACCAGCCAGAAGAAACTAGGGCAGAGGAAAATTTCTTCCTCTCTGGCAAATCTTATCCCTGCTCCCAGCAACTCATGCATTGTTCAAATGCTATTTCTCCTGTTAGATGACGTTTTATAAAATCAGCAAGGTAACTGGGCTTCTTGAATACATAGAGTCTCTATTTTTTTTTAAAATATAGTGGTAGAGATATTTACTTTGTAAATAATAGAACTTTGAAAGAGGAAGTTCAATATACCGCTAGCTATATGTGGCCCAAATGGTAAACGTAGATTGAAGTTGATTGCATCCCTTGATGTGTCTTTCCACATATTCCTTTTGTGTATGATAATGCCACTAGTAGGTAGTGGAGGCATAGAGGGGACCTGAATAGGTAATGATGCTAATTTGCTGCATGCAGGAACAGAGCAAAAGTGCCCTTCTGCATTTACCATGTTAGAGGTGAAAAGTGAGGGGGAGTTTGCTTTAGAAATACATGATAAAAAGGAAAATTGATCTTTGTCTGTGTTTGTCCTCTTTTGTTGTTGTGGGAACAATATTGAATGCTTTCTTGAAACTACTGATCAATTGCTATGTTCCTCCTGACAATCCTTTCTGTCACTGTTTGATACTCTTTTATATCTTAGTACATGCTATATTAGTACTGTTTATTTGCTCAAACATTTATTGAGTGCTTACCTGTAGTCCACACTGCACTAGGTGTTATGGGGAGTAAATATAAGTACAGAAGAAGAAAAAATATAGTTTCTGCCTTGAAGAAGACATTAGTCTTTCTCTACCCAACACAACCTGACTGTTGAAAGCTCTTTAACGTGATTATGAGGAACGAAGTAAATACATATTTTGTCATCTAAGTAGAAATACATAACATCTGTATTTAAAACTCTACTATAAACTTATCTTCCACAATTATTCTACTTTCCAACAAGTTGTTCCTGATTTCTTCAAAAATATAACACTAAAATTCAACATTCTTTAAGATAATGTAATGTTTTTTTTTTCTTTTAAATTTTTTTTTATTTTTTTTTAATTTTTTGCCTTATAACAAATTTAATCAGTTATACATATACATATGTTTCCATATCCCCTCCCTTTTGCGTCTCCCTCCCAGCCTCCCTATCCCACCCCTCCAGGCGGTCACAAGGCACCAAGCTGATCTCCCTGTGCTATGCGGCTGCTTCCCACTAGCTATCTACCTTACGTTTGGTAGTGTATATATGTCCATGCCGCTCTTTCACTTTGTCACAGCTTACCCTTCCCCCTCCCCATATCCTCAAGTCCATTCTCTAGTAGGTCTGTGTCTTTATTCCTGTCTTACCCCTATGTTCTTCATGACATTTTTTTTTCTTAAATTCCATATATATGTGTTAGCATACAGTATTTGTCTTTCTCTTTCTGACTTACTTCACTCTGTATGACAGACTCTAGGTCTATCCACCTCATTACAAATAGCTCAATTTCATTTCTTTTTATGGCTGAGTAATATTCCATTGTATATATGTGCCACATCTTCTTTATCCATTCATCCGATGATGGACACTTAGATTGTTTCCATCTCCGGGCTATTGTAAATAGGGCTGCTATGAACATTTTGGTACATGTCTCTTTTTGAATTATGGTTTTCTCAGGGTATATGCCCAGTAGTGGGATTGCTGGGTCATATGGTAGTTCTATTTGTAGTTTTTTAAGGAACCTCCATACCGTTCTCCATAGCGGCTGTACCAATTCACATTCCCACCAGCAGTGCAAGAGTGTTCCCTTTTTTCCACACCCTCTCCAGCATTTATTGTTTCTAGATTTTTTGATGATGGCCATTCTGACTGGTGTGAGATGATATCTCATTGTAGTTTTGATTTGCATTTCTCTAATGAGTAAAGATGTTGAGCATCCTTTCATGTGTTTGTTGGCAGTCTGTATATCTTCTGTGGAGAAATGTCTATTTAGGTCTTCTGCCCATTTTTGGATTGGGTTGTTTATTTCTTTCTTATTGAGCTGCATGAGCTGCTTATAAATTTTGTAGATTAATCCTTTGTCAGTTGCTTCATTTGCAAATATTTTCTCCCATTCTGAGGGTTGTCTTTTGGTCTTGTTTATGGTTTCCTTTGCTGTGCAAAAGCTTTGAAGTTTCATTAGGTCCCATGTGTTTATTTTTGTCTTTATTTCCATTTCTCTAGGAGGTGGGTCAAAAAGGATCTTGCTGTGATTTATGTCATAGAGTGTTCTGCCTATGTGTTCCTCTAAGAGTTTGATAGTGTCTGGCCTTACATTTAGGTCTTTAATCCATTTTGAGCTTATTTTTGTGTATGGTGTTAGGGAGTGATCTAATCTCATACTTTTACATGTCCCTATCCAGTTTTCCCAGCACCACTTATTGAAGAGACTGTCCTTTCTCCACTGTACATTCCTGCCTCCTTTATCAAAGATAAGGTGACCATATGTCCGTGGGTTTAACTCTGGGCTTTCTATCCTGTTCCATTGATCTATCTTTCTGTTTTTGTGCCAGTACCATACTGTCTTGATTACTGTAGCTTTGTAGTATAGTCTGAAGTCAGGGAGCCTGATTCCTCCAGCTCCATTTTTCATTCTCAAGATTGCTTTGGCTATTCGGGGTCTTTTGTGTTTCCATACAAATTGTGAAAGTTTTTGTTCTAGTTCTGTGAAAAATGCCAGTGGTAGTTTGATAGGGATTGCATTGAATCTGTAGATTGCTTTGGGTAGTAGAGTCATTTTCACAATGTTGATTCTTCCAATCCAAGAACATGGTACATCTCTCCATCTATTTGTATCATCTTTAATTTCTTTCATCAGTGTCTTATAATTTTCTGCATACAGGTCTTTTGTCTCCTTAGGTAGGTTTATTCCTAGATATTTTATTCTTTTTGTTGCAATGGTAAATGGGAGTGTTTCCTTGATTTCACTTTCAGATTTTTCATCATTAGTATATAGGAATGCCAGAGATTTCTGTGCATTAATTTTGTATCCTGCAACTTGACCAAATTCATTGATTAACTCTAGTAGTTTTCTGGTGGCATCTTTAGGATTCTCTATGTATAGTATCATGTCATCTGCAAACAGTGACAGCTTTACTTCTTCTTTTCCGATTTGGATTCCTTTTATTTCCTTTTCTTCTCTGATTGCTGTGGCTAAAACTTCCAAAACTAGGTTGAATAAGAGTGGTGAGAGTGGGCAGCCTTGTCTTGTTCCTGATCTTAGTGGAAATGGTTTCAGTTTTTCACCATTGAGGATGATGTTGGCTGTGGGTTTGTCATATATGGCCTTTATTATGTTGAGGAAAGTTCCCTCTATGCCTACTTTCTGCAGGGTTTTTATCATAAATGGGTGTTGAATTTTGTCGAAAGCTTTCTCTGCATCTATTGAGATGATCATATGGTTTTTCTTCTTCAATTTGTTAATATGGTGTATCACGTTGATTGATTTGCGTATATTGAAGAATCCTTGCATTCCTGGAATAAACCCCACTTGATCATGGTGTATGATCCTTTTAATGTGCTGTTGGATTCTGTTTGCTAGTATTTTGTTGAGGATTTTTGCATCTATGTTCATCAGTGATATTGGCCTGTAGTTTTCTTTCTTTGTGACATCCTTGTCTGGTTTTGGTATCAAGGTGATGGTGGCCTCGTAGAATGAGTTTGGGAGTGTTCCTCCCTCTGCTATATTTTGGAAGAGTTTCAGAAGGATAGGTGTTAGCTCTTCTCTAAATGCTTGATAGAATTCGCCTGTGAAGCCATCTGGTCCTGGGCTTTTGTTTGTTGGAAGATTTTTTATCACAGTCTCAATTTCAGTGCATGTGATTGGTCTGTTCATATTTTCTATTTCTTCCTGATTCAGTCTTGGCAGGTTGTGCATTTCTAAGAATTTGTCCATTTCTTCCAGGTTGTCCATTTTATTGGCATAGAGTTGCTTATAGTAATCTCTTATGATCTTTTGTATTTCTGCAGTGTCAGTTGTTACTTCTCCTTTTTCATTTCTAATTCTATTGATTTGAGTCTTCTCCCTTTTTTTCTTGATGAGTCTGGCTAATGGTTTATCAATTTTGTTTATCTTCTCAAAGAACCAGCTTTTAGTTTTATTGATCTTTGCTATCGTTTCCTTCATTTCTTTTTCATTTATTTCTGATCTGATTTTTATGATTTCTTTCCTTCTGCTAACTTTGGGATGTTTTTGTTCTTCTTTCTCTAATTGCTTTAGGTGCAAGGTTAGGTTGTTTATTCAAGATGTTTCCTGTTTCTTAAGGTGGGATTGTATTGCTATAAACTTCCCTCTTAGAACTGCTTTTGCTGCATCCCATAGGTTTTGGGTCGTCGTGTCTCCATTGTCATTTGTTTCTAGGTATTTTTTAATTTCCTCTTTGATTTCTTCAGTGATCACTTCATTATTAAGTAGTGTATTGTTTAGCCTCCATGTGTTTGTATTTTTTACAGATCTTTTCCTGTAATTGATATCTAGTCTCATAGCATTGTGGTCGGAAAAGATACTTGATACAATTTCAATTTTCTTAAATTTACCAAGGCTTGATTTGTGACCCAAGATATGATCTATCCTGGAGAATGTTCCATGAGCACTTGAGAAAAATGTGTATTCTGTTGTTTTTGGATGGAATGTCCTATAAATATCAATTAAGTCCATCTTGTTTAATGTATCATTTAAAGCTTGTGTTTCCTTATTTATTTTCATTTTGGATGATCTGTCCATTGGTGAAAGTGGGGTGTTAAAGTCCCCTACTATGAGTGTGTTACTGTCGATTTCTCCTTTTATGGCTGTTAGTATTTGCCTTATGTATTGAGGTGCTCCTATGTTTGGTGCATAAATATTTACAATTGTTATATCTTCTTCTTGGATCGATCCCTTGATCATTATGTAGTGTCCTTCTTTGTCTCTTCTAGTAGTCTTTACTTTAAAGTCTATTTTGTCTGATATGAGAATTGCTACTCCAGCTTTCTTTTGGTTTCCATTTGCATGGAATATCTTTTTCCATCCCCTTACTTTCAGTCTGTATGTGTCTCTAGGTCTGAAGTGGGTCTCTTGTAGACAGCATATATATGGGTCTTGTTTTTGTATCCATTCAGCCAATCTGTGTCTTTTGGTGGGAGCATTTAGTCCATATACAGATAATGTAATGTTTTTGCCACATCAACTCCATTATTATTAATCATCTTTAAAAATGTGTTGCATTACAGTAAATTTTTTATCCTTTTTTGGAAAGTATGATTGATTTTACTAAGCATGACTTTTATGTGACAGAAATAAAATAATTATAGATTTTTTCACTCCTCCTACTCCTAGAACCTAAGGAGGTTTTGAGATTTTCTTTTCTCCTCTGGTTCTTAAGAGGTAATTGGGGAATCTCAAAGAACCTCTGACAGTGACCCATAAAACAGAGAACTGAACCAGTAGGAAGAGGGCAGGGCAAAAACCTGGGTTGGTCAGACTTTGAGAATTTAGTAAACAAGAATATAATGAACGGAGAAAAGAGGTACTTGAAGTCAGCTGCTGTACAGACTTCCAGGAGACAGGCAAATGAAGAGAAATTTTAGGATATATTTAGAATTCATGCTGTACATTGACCCTGCTCCTTCTCTCTTCTACCCTTACCACAGCACTGCTTCCTATCAATAAACAAATACATACTTAAGTTACTTTTAATACATTTAAGATGAAAATAAACACAATCAATTACAAGGTAGAACAATATATTAGGGTTATTTGGATGCCAAAAAAAATGGAAAAGCATTTTACTCATACGATATTAAACAGGAGTCTGCAGCTTTTGTGATTATTTAGTAATCAAGTAATGGCCCTTTTACTTCTCTAAAAATGTTAAAGAAAAACCCAGCCAATACTTATAAAAAATACTTTTAGGGGCCTCCCTGGTGGCGCAGTGGTTGAGAGTCCTCCTGCCGATGCAGGGGATACGGGTTCGTGCCCCGGTCTGGGAGGATCCCATATGCCGCGGAGCGGCTGGGCCCGTGAGCCATGGCCGCTGGGCCTGTGCATCCGGAGCCTGTGCTCCGCAACGGGAGAGGCCACAACAGTGAGAGGCCCGCATACCGCAAAAAGAAAAAAAAAAAAAAAAACTTTTATTTTAAACAAGTAGAAAACATATCTAGGTCTTCAGAGATTCCGATGTAATAGTCTGTGTGTGGCCCAAGCAGCTATTTTCCAAAAGCTCTCCAGGTGATTTTAATGAGCATGTGTTAACTGGAACTCCTGCTGAGTAGTCTGATAGCTTTCATGTAGGAGGAAATTGCCAGAAAAGGTGACTTCATGTTAAGAAGTGACTGGGCTGGATGTAAAATGGCAGTGGACGAAGTTTGCCTACTTAGTAAACTTATGCACTCTTTAACAAATATTGAAACCGATATTTTGGTTAATTTTCATTTGTGTTTTAATTAATTGAATTGTTCACATGCTTTTCTTTTCTAAATATTTTTATAGTTTCTGTCTTCATTGACATCTTTACAAACCCCTCTTCTCCTCCTCCAAAATTGTATAGCTATTACCCTACGTTCTGTTGTGGTGTTTTCTATGTAGTATCAGTCTGTAGCTTTGTGTGTGAGCTGGCAGAAAGAGGCAGGGTGAAGGAATGAGTGCCAGTTATCATTAAATTTTGAAATTTTGAAATCATGCTAGCTTTACAAAGTGAACTGATATTTCTGTTTGCTGTAACAGTTTAAAGAACGTAAGACTTTTTTTGATAGTTTGAAAGAATTCTCTAGTAATCCAACCGGATTTACCTTTGTACTGTAACTGTTGTTCTATAATTATTTTTCAAATTTTGACTCTCATGATATTCAAAGTCTGCCTTTTCACTATTCATTTTTAATTAACTGTATCATTAAATTATTCATTTCATACATACTTCAAAATACTGATTTATGTATATTTTCTTATAATGGCTTTATTCCAAATATAGTCATGTTCCTTTGCATTTTTAATGTTAAATACTCTTCTTTTTTTTTTTCTAATTTTCTTTGCCAGCAATTTTCCCATTTTATCAGTCTTTTCAGAGAACTAACTCTTTGAGTTACCTTTTTTTAACTGCATTTTCCCCATATACTAATTGATTTAAAAAAAAATCTATGTCATTGAAGTTTTCATTTTAAGATATAAAAATAAAAACAAATATGCAGTAGGTAATATTAAAAGTTAACTTATAAAACCTTATCTTTACAGTGTTTTTATTTATCACAAGTTAATAGATATTGCCCCCAAATTTATAGTTATAAACTCTTCACTAGGTTTTTGTAGTGTTTCTTGATTGGTTGGTTTCTCTCTCTCTCTCTCTCTCTCTCTCTCTGTGGTCTAAGTTTAATGTTTTTTATTACCACTCAAATGTGATTAAAATTTTTTTTAATGTTTTTATGTGTACATATGTGAACATGCATATACAAGTGTATTAATTTTCATGTAGGTAAATTCAGACAATGTGTTTTTAATAATTTAACCAAATATGAAATCAAAATCATATAGTGTGACCCCAAACAATAAAACCACAGAATTTAAAAGTTCAGCAATTCTCACTTTTCACATTCATATTCCTTGCAAATATTTCATATAGCATCACTTAATACTTTCCTTGTTTGTACTTGTAATTTTAAAATTCTTGTTATATCATGCTCTTTCCTTCCATCAATCAAATACCACAGTGATTTACCATTAGTTAGTTAAGGGCACATCACTCACTCCAAATCACTCCATCAAACTCAGTACTCAGAAGTGCTTTGTTATATAAAACATTTGTACATTCATATATGCATACCAATATGCACAGTTCAAACCAGTTAGGTGCTCTCTGGGCATAGTTTTTAAATACTGGGGACATAGAAAATGTATAGTTAAATATTTGCTTTAGAGTTGAGAATGCTGAGACTCAGAGATTTTGACAACTCACCAAATATCACACAGCTGGAGGATGGTCATAGGTCAAGAATAAACTGTCTCTAGTTCTCAGTTGTTTAATTTGCCATGCAGAGTCATGGGTGAATAAATAATTATAAATGTATATATAGTAGTTGAAACCATTTAAAAGAAGGAGATTCCCCAAAGTTCCTAGAGACATTGTATTAGTGCTAACCAACAAATTAGAAATGAAACTTCAAGTAAAGCAGTAACCTTTTTATGTTTGTGTGATGTGATCATTATAGTTCTAATCAAATTTAATTTAAGCCAAATTATCCTCAGATTCTCTTTTTCCTGCTATTGTCTTATAATTTTATTGCTTTTTGTTTTCTCTTTGGTCCCTTGAGGTCAAATTTTTATGCAGTTGATAATTTTATTGATTAACCAGAGCGCTCTCTTAAATTTTTGATATTTCATCAATAATATGAAAATACCACAGCTCTATATCATGTCTTAAGATTCTGTCAGTGTTATTTAGACTCAAGTAATACATATGGAATCGGTTTCTCTAAGTATAAGAATTCCAAATGCGACCAGATGAAAGAGTATGTTAGAAAATATATACATATATATGCTAAAAACATGAGGGAATTTTAAAATGTCACTAACTGTGTCTGTGTGTCTTTAATATTAACTAATTTATTAGTTAAATATGCCATTATTCCTTTACCCAGAAGAGTCACTGTAAAATGTATTCACTGGCATTTTCTATAACTTAGTATTAAGTCTTTTGAATTGAAATTTACTTATAAAATGCAACCCTGATTCCCTGGATAACTTGTACAACTCTTTTTCTCTCTCTTTCTCTATGGCTGTCTGTCCCTATTCTTTCTGTCTCTGTCTCTCTCTACATTTTTGGTATTTATGCTTCCTTCCAAAAATTCTCATGAGAAAAAGAGGATATATAAAAGGAGGAGCAAGTGTGAAGACAAGGTCCACAGTATGGCTTTTTTTACTTCATTAAATGGTCAATTATATTAATTGATATTTTCCAGAATGTTGGAATAGGTTTCCTTTAAGCTTCACGTGAAGTTAAAACATTAAGATAACATAAAGTTATCTAATATTCATGTAATTTCCAGTATTACTATCAAAGGTTTTAGCAATACTAATATACCAAGCCTCAGCTTTCATCAGTATGGCGAAGTTAGATATTGAAAGGTCCCAGCCATGAACGTGACTCATTTTTTGTCAAATTCATCTGAGAGCCAAAATAAGATTCTGGAGTCGCATTCGCTAGTTTTCAAAAAAAAAAAAAAAAAGAAGGTGTAGATGCACACTTTGGCAACGATAGACTGTATTCCCCAGTTGCCAGAGTTATTTACAGTTGACAGTCTGACACAAATACAGATTAAATAGAAGCTCTAACAGCATTCAGTTTTGAAAAATCATTTTTTTCTTGATTCTCAGCCAGTTAGTGATGTAAAACCTGTCTGTGTCAAAAATAAAAGATTTGAATAGGGCTACAATGAGGAGGGTTAAACCTGGATAATTGGACAAGTGCATTAAGACCATACATCAGGTTTAAATGCCTGCCATTATTTGGGTGGATTCTGATTTACCTTTTGATTCATCACTTTTCAAATGCAAAGTAATTGTAGGATTCCAAACTTTTGACCTTTACAAATGTCAAAAGAGGGAAAAATACTTTCTACAATGCCAATAGGTGGTTTCTTTCCAAATTATGTAGTGATTTGTTTATTTACCTTAGTTCAGAACACTTTTGATAGCAAACTAGATTCCCTTAAAATAAAACAAAACCAGAAACAACTTTTTCTCAGTTGGATTATTTTGATAGCCCTGGGTGAATAAGATTCATTTTACCTAGGGGAACCTTTGTCATGGTTTGCCTGGCAAAGATCTGGTTTATGCCAGTTTCCTGGCATGATTATTAATAGTGTCCCTTTCACACTCAAAATTGAACCAGTTTGGGTGATAAATTATATGACCACTGTATTACCAATTCTATCAGTCAAGGTTCTCCAGAGAAACAGAACCAGTAGGCTATATAGATATATAGAGATAGAGAGAGAGATTTATTTCAAAGAAATGATTTTAAGCTATTGGAAGGGGCTGGCAAGTTTGAAATCTATAGACAAACAGTCCAGAAACTCTGGGGCAGGATCTGAAGCTGCACTGTTAAGGAAGAATTTATTGTTTTTCAGGGAAATCTCAGTTTTGCTTTTAAGGCCTTTCAACCATTTGGATGAAGCCCACCAGCATCATCAAGAACAACCTCCTTTACTTTAGGTCAACTAATTGTAGATCTTAACTACATCTACAACGTACCTTTACAGCAACACCTCTAATAGTGTTTGATTGAATAGCTGGGCACTATAGCCTAGCCAAGTTGGCACATACCACTAACCATCTCACAAATTGATCTGGTTTACGAAAATTTGTTTCTATACACTAACAGTGAACTACCAGAAAATAAGAAAATAATCCCATTTGCAATAGCATCAAAGAGAATAAAATACATAGGAATAAATTTAACCAAGGGGTGAAAAATCTGTACACTGTTGCTTGTTTGGAATGGTGGTGCAGAAATTAAAGTTGGCTACGAAAGAGGAAAACCTTAGCCTTTTTGTGCCATCTATTCCTCATGTCTTCACTGGAAAACCTATATCTTTCAGCATAGCTCACATATCCTTTGGGGAATTATCTTGGCCTTCTACTTGTATCCTTTGTAAGTTAAAAACTATCTTGTCTGAGGTGGCCTGACACTAGAGAAAGTTGGCAGCTTTTGATGCAGTAAGTTGCTGATTAGGACAAAGATGGTCTCTCTGATAGTGCAAGTCTTTCAGTAGGGTACACTTAGCCTGTTTTGTTGTTTGTTTGTTTTTCGGTTTGGTTGTTTATTTTGTTTGTTGTTTTGTTGTTTTTATTAGCATTATAATCTAGACTGGCCAAAAAACTGCCCAAAAAACATGTTCACAACTGTGTCTGACTTTGATACTGGTGGTCTGGCTGTGTTCCTTGGTCTGTTTGTACCCATAGTCTTGCAGTTCTATTTGAGATATGAATTGAAGAAAGACCTCAAGGTAAAACTGCCTGAGTAGCTGAATATAGGGGCTTCCCTGGTGGCGCAGTGGTTGGGAATCCCCCTGCCAATACAGGGGATGTGGGTTTGAGCCCTGGTCTGGGAGGATCCCACGTGCCACGGAGCAACTAAGCCCATGCGCCACAACTACTGAGCCTGCACTCTGGAGCCCATGAGCCACAACTACTGAGCCCGCACGCCACAACTATTGAAGCCCACACGCCTAGAGCCTGTTGTTCTGCAACAAGAGAGGCCACAGCGGTGAGAAGCCCATGCATTGCAACGAAGAGTAGGCCTTGCTCGCCGCAACTAGAGAGGGCCCGCATGCAGCAGCGAAGACCCGATGCAGCCAAAAAAGTAAATAAATTAAAAAAGAAAAAAAAAGAAGTTGAATATAAAACCAGTGTAAATGTATGATCTCCTGGCTTCCCTGTACTATGGGAAACTTTAATTTTGTCCTCTAGGGCCATACAAGGGAATGCTTGATATTCATTCTCACTCATCCTTGCCTTTCCTCCAGGCTGGTCATTCCAGGGACAGGAAATGCAGTTGTTGAAAAAAGTCACTGCCTCTGGAAAAAAGTTGTGCTACTCCTTTGGATGAGGCCAAAGTAGAGCTGCTGTCTCCTGTGTATGCTGTTCTCTATAAAATACTATACATAGAAGAAGTCTGACTAGCCTGAAGCCACCATGTAAAGAGAGCTGTGGTGGACCACATAGAAGCAGAAAGAGTGGCTAAAGAGCCACAGCTCTTTGCATCTTCCCAGCCAGTCATGAGAAGTGTTAGTGAAGAAGCCTCCAAAGATGACCCTACCCCAACCACCATTTAATTAAAACCCAATGTAATCCCCAGAAACAGTTGCCTAGCTGAGCCCTGTGACCTCAGATTTGTGAACAAAATGGATGATGTTGTTGTTTCAAACCACCACTTGGGGGTGATTTGGTATACAGCACAAGTAATCAGAACTAGCAACTGGATAAAAACAAAGACTAAATTAAGGTAGTGGTCCTTGAGATGGATCCAAGTGGACACATCAAATTATTAAGAAGGAAGATCCATCCATGTATAGTCAAAATAAGGACAAAATATATGCCCAGCCTTGGAGTCAACCAGTCTCATCTACTTGTTTTGTGGATGACAACTCATTTAAAAATTCATATTAAATAACTAACTCCCGTGTTTGAATTCCAAATTTATTAAGCAAATTTAGCAAATGGCTCTAAGTAGCTGAATTTCTAGCTACTATAATTCCTTGTTGGAGATTAACACTTTGAAATTCTGGTTTTATACATCAGTTTACATATAACGTAGTAGGACCTTGCCTAAAAAAGAAAAAAATCAGGCCTATGTTGTGAACTCCAACTCTTTATAAATTCTAATGCTTAATTAGAAAAATATAAACAGTATTTTGCTGTTTTATGATAATTATTAAAATGAGAACCACAAATAAGAAGAGAGGAGGTTTTTTTCTTCCTTTAAAAATATAGTGGCAAACCCTTGAGTCAGAAACCCACACACGTTAAACCCTAAATTACCTTACAGAATTGGTAAGGTAATACCAATAAAATGGCAGAGTCAGCTGTTCACAGGGTAGGATTAAAGACAACCAAAGTAAGTTTGACGGAAATGAAGAAATTAACATCACTTTTTACCTGTAATCTAAACTAATTATAAGTTTCGACAAGTGTACAGGCATTGCTTTGGTAAAGAATTGGAAATTAGGGCTTCCCTGGTGGCGCAGTGGTTGAGAGTCCACCTGCCAATGCAGGACAGCGGGTTTGTGCCCCGGTCCGGGAAGATCCCACATGCCGCGGAGCAGCTGGGCCCGTGAGCCGTGGCCGCTGAGCCTGCGTGTCCGGAGCCTGTGCTCCGCAACGGGAGAGGACACAGCAGTGAGAGGCCCGCGTACCGCCAAAAAAAAAAAAAAAAAAAAAGAATTGGAAACTCGGGGACTTCCCTGGTGGTTCAGTGGTTAAGATTCCATGCTTCAATGCAGGGGGCATGGGTTCGATCCCTGGTCGGGGAAAAAAGATCCCGCATACTGTGTGGCATGGCCCCCCCAAAAAAATGTAATTATAATAGTGGTTACCTCTTGGGGAGGTGTTACTATAGGTTATTTTTACTTTCTCCTTTATATATTTCAGTACTTTCTGGTATTTTAAAACACTTTTGTATAATTAATTTTGTCTTAATATTTTAAAAAATAAATTGCTATTTTTATTTTGGAAAAAAAAAAAAGAATTAGAAACTATGGGAATGTGGAATAGGCCCCTTCCTGTCTTTACACCTATTTTATACCCCTAGATTTCATGTTCTATTTTCAAAATTTACAAAACTCCCCAGAAACTGGCCTACTATATCAAATTATTTTAGTTTACCAAAAGGAGAAAACTGAAACAAATATTTTTGTTTCTGTTCTCTTTGAAAACATTTCAGTTGGTTCGTGAAGAGAGCATGAAAAGCAGCTTTTGACCATAATTTGTGAATCAATATCTCTGTATTTGAACATAGTAGAATTTGAACAGAATCACAGTTAACAGTAGTATTTAGTTTCCGTTGTCCTGCTATTTCTTCTCTCTTCTGAAATTGCCTTTTCTTACCCATGTCTCAAAATCATCTAAAGAAAATTTTAAAGTTATTTCAAAGCCTGCTTTTATTGCAAGCCTAAAATCAAATTTGAGATTATCAGATTAAGACAATCCACAGTCACCATCAACCTTGTGAGATTTGCCTACTTCCAAATGCAATGCTTTCACTTGAGTTTCCATTAGTTTTCCTATGCCCAACACTTCTAGCTATTTAGATAGCCATCTATTTATCTACACAGCAATGAAAAGTTGAGTCTTTCTTACCCTGAGGTATGTAAATTTCTCAAATTTATATAACTAAATTCCAAATGAGACACTGCTTTCCGGAAAGACATTCCAGTCTGATATTTGTGCTTGGAGTTTATAGAAAGCAGAGAGAGAGCTCTTACTAGGCAGACAGTATAGATTATTTCTATAATGAGGTACCCTGTGTTTTCTTCGTTTGTGGTGTAGCCATTGCTGAGTGATGTCTGATTTATATGACATAAGTAGCTTTTATAAATCTTAATTTCTTTGATCACTTTTTCTCAGAAAAATATCACAGGGGGAAATTAAGGTTTTTCTCTGTCAGTATGTAAACTCAGTAACTGATTCAGATACACAACCAAGGATTCCAATCAGAGTTCCAGAGCTCTCAGAAATCCTGGTCAAGATGAAATGTATAGGAGCTTGGTCAGAAGATGATCAAATGCTTGTGTTGCACTTTGAATTAATAAGGGGAAGCAAAATGGGTTGTCACTCCTTTAATACATAGGGGATTAGAATTCCTTCAGAATCTTTCTACAGTATAATCTAAAGCAGTGTCATCTCAAACTTTGTTTCTTTGTAGTTTAGTTTGCCCTTAAAATTACAATTGTTCTTGATAAAAGTACTTGTCTACTTGACAACCTTGGTAGAAGAAACAGAAAATAGAAAACAGAGATAAGAATGACAATGAGAAAGAAGCAAGGAAAAGTAAAGTGATAAATGGAGAATTTAGAATTTGTAGGCTTAGCTCAAGACCCTCAAGGGCCAATTAAGCCAGATAATATTTATAATTCAAACTACAGTTGCAAACCATAGTTTTCATCCTCTCTAAAAGTTTCAGTAGTCATTCTCAACAGAGTATAAGGAATAAGCGAAGATTTTTAAGTTAAAAAGGTTAATATGTGTTTGGAAATATTTCCTTCTGAAAAGATTGGGTTTTTTTTGGAATTCGGAAAACAGACCTAAAGAAGACATAGAAAAGCTAAGAAAGGAGAAAAAAGGAGTAGGTCAGTATAAATCTCATTCCACAGAACTACCTTCTAATTAGGTATTGGAGTATCTGCTCTTTAATAAGGATTCTGGGATTCTATCTATTTCTCACCTGAATACTTTGCTACCTTATTTAATTTCTTAACTCATCCTACTTGTTTCTATATGTTTTAGTGTTAAATTATTTAGCTGAATTATCACTAGATAATTCTTTCTAAAGTCTGCTTTAGTCATGTGGTCTTCTGCTTTGAAAGCTACAATGGCTCTACTCTGCCAATAAAATAAAGGCTCCTCTGCTGGGCATCTTTCTTCATGTGAAGCCCTAGCTCACAGGCCCCATCTTTAACACAAGCCCTACACTCTGTTCCAGTTGTCGTCAAAGCTGGACTAGCAGCTTAACATCACCTGGGAACATTTTAGAAATGGAATTTCTGAGACCCCATTCCAGACCTATTGAGTCAGACACTCTGGCAGTGGGGCCTAGCAATCAGTGTATAACACGTCTTTTTCTTTCTTTTTTTTTTTAAATTTTTATCGGAGTATAGTTGATTTACAATGTTGTGTTAGTTTCAGGTGTACAGCAAAGTTAATGAGTTATACATATACATATATCCTCTCTTTTTTTAAAGATTCTTTTCCCATATAGGCCAATACAGAGTATAGAGTAGTGTTCCCTGTACTATACAGCAGGTTCTTATGAGTTATCTATTTTATAAGTAATAGTGTGTATGTGTCAATCCCAATCTTCCGATTTATCCCTCCCCCAACCCATCCCCTGGTAACCATGTTTGTCTTCTACATCCGTGACTCTACTTCTGTTTCGTAAATAAGTTCATTTGTACCCTTTTTTTTAGATTCCGTGTATAAGCAATATCATATGATATTTGTCTTTCTGTGTCTGACTTACTTCACCTAGTATGATGATCTCTAGGTCCATCCATGTTGCTGCAAATGGCATTATTTTAACACATCTTTTACGTGATTCTGCTATGTGTTTAAGTACACTAAAGTCTGAGAACCACTGCTGCTCTAGCTCCTAAATGTATATCATCTGCTCTGACTAAAGTAATTTCCTCATCCTACTTCATTCATCATCATCTTCTTATCACCAATTGCAACATTTCCTAAACTTCATTGATTTTTCATATTTTCCATATTCCTGGAACACCTGTATTATACCTTTCTGTTTTTAAAATTTGTGCATATTTTATGAAAATTTACATTAAATTTTTTAAAAAATGAAACTGCATTAATAATAGTATTAAAATCAGTAGATCTGATAATAAATAAAATGTGATTGTGAAAATAAATATGATATCCAGGGCTTACAGATGGGGGGGTGGGTGTTAGAAAGGGAGGTGGGTGTAGTTTTCAAAAGGCAAAAATGAAGAACCTTATTTTGAAAGAACTTTTCTGCATCTTGACTATGGTGGTAGGTACATAAGTCTACACATGTGATAACATTGCATAGAACTGAATACACATGTGCACACACATGAGTACAAGTAAAATGGGAAATTTTTCAATAAGATAGGTGAATTGCATTGATGTCAGTATCTTGGTTATGAGTGGGAACTGTATTATAATTTTACAAGATATCACCATGGAGGGGAACTGAGTAAAGGGTATGTGGGAATCTCTGCATTATTGTCATGGAAATAACAGGTTTTTTCAGAGACATTACTTGTATCTCAATAACACCAATGTTATGTATAAATGCATGAATCAGATAGTGATTGAGCTATCAATCTACAGACCTTAAAAAAGGCTCAAATAAGGGAGAATCTCTGGCTAGACAGAAGCAGATTATGTAGATGATTCCAACCTGTGTACACAAATTCATGCAACTCAGCATTTTTGTGTTAAGCAGAGAAAAATGATCAAATCTGATTAAGGGTGGAAGGTATAATTGATACTAAGCAGTATGTTTGCTATTTATCTTTTCTCTCCCTTGAGTACAGTGAACAAAGACCAAGTGAGCCATCCTAGTATCATATGGCTGTAGGCTCATAAAAAGGGGAAATAAGGTCATGTGTATTGTATTTTATGCACTTTAAACAACAGAGAGACATTCCCTTGACTATGTAAAATCTGATGGGAAAACATTCATTGCTTTCTGTCCTCTGGAAGGTTTATAGCTATGGAGAGTGTGAAGGCTAAGGGAACTATGCAAAGCACAGAATCTCTGTGTGTTTCCAGTGTTTGGTTGCTGTGAGAACTCTCTGGTGGGAGCTCCCACAAATGCTGCCAGGAAAGAAAGCAGCGTAGACTTTTCTAATTAAAAGAGCCCCTTGTTTTAGGAAGCATATCAATGAAGCCCTTGGTTTAAATTCTATTTGAACAGCTACCTTGTAATTTGGAATGCTCATCAGGAACTATGTGTCATTAAACAACACAATGAGACTTTGTAAAGAATCCATTTTAGAAATTACATTCTACTCTCTACTTGTCTTTTCCGGGAGGAGAACCCAATAGTTAGGGGGGGAAGTTACTTTACTCTTGGATTCTGCTCCTGTATTTATTATTAGTGTGAGTACAAGTGTCCTTTCTTGTTTTTGCCTTTTTAAGAAGATTTGGAAATAACATAAAAAAATTCCTAGATATACTAAATAAAATTTTAGTCCTGTATTTCAAGTCAACATTTGCTAATTGTTGGGAAGAGAATGGTTTAAATGGAATCAGGAACTTAGAGAAATGCAGTTTTAATTCATTGTATTTCTGAGTCTCAGTAAAACATTATACATGTGACATACTCACATGACCATCTTTGACACACTCCCACGTACACACACACAGTCGGATTCATATCCATGCTTTTGTTCTCACCCTCAAAATTAGTATTCTTTCGCATTTGTCTGTGTTTCCCTTTTTTGGTCAAATTAACAAATAGTAATATCCTCCCACGCAACTCTAAAACAAAGAATGTTGCTCACCTTCCAATTCTACAAGGATTAAGTCATTAGGCACTGCAGTTGCTGACTGACAGCACACCCTCAGAGGAATCCACGATGGGGTGCTCTGGACTTTGGAAAAAATAGGCCCTTAGGTAGTTAGATGTATAGCTCAGGAAAAATTTTGATTAACCTGGATTTTTGCATCTTTCCATACATAGAAAACACCAAAATCATTAACTGAAGTAACTGTTCCTTGTGACTAGCAGTAATCTTTCACCAAGATGTATGTTTGACTACAGGTATCCCTTGGCCAAATCATATATGTTCTGGCTTCTCCCCTACCTCCGTGGAGCAGTCTCCTCAGAGTTACTGAGAGGCTATGGCATGGGATATAGTCCTCAGTAAGACCCTGAATAAAATTTAAACTCACAACTCTTACGTTGTGCATTTTTCTTTAAGTCAACACAACCTTTCTCTAAGAGAACACAGAAATTGACAAAATCAGTTTTTCAGTCGCAGTCATTTCTTATTCTTTTATTGATCTAGACAACCAACTTTATTTTTAATTACCTAAATTCCTACTCCAGTATAATCATGTGCTGAAAATCAGAGTTTAGTATGTATATTCAGTATTATTAAGTTATATTGTATTTTAATACTTTGCTGAGATAAGAATGCAATAATGTTAATATAGAAAAACTATAATATTTGCCCTCAAAATAGCCTTCATTCTTAGAAACAGGTCAAACTGCTCTATTGTAGCAATAGGTAGTAGTAGGGAGATGAATGGGCCAGACATGCGTACCTCCCTTTGGCTATATACTCAGTGCAATGCCCTGATGTCATATAGGAACTAGCTTTACTTCCATTCAACTTATTTAAATTCTTTATATAACACAAATATAATAACTGTGAAAATGCCCCAAGAATATTAGTCTTATAAACGCTGATTCTACTATTCTGTAGGAAAAAATATTAATTTCCCCCAAAACCTGAGTCCCAAGAAATTGTTTTAAAGAGTTGCGACTAATTAAATATATAGAAAATAAAATACATCTTCCTGATTCTAGTGCAAATATCCATAACTAATTTTTTCATTCAGAATACAACTTTGAAAATTCTCAAATTTGTCTTTGACATTTCTAGAACAACAAAGTAATATATCATCTGCAGATAAAATAAACAGAGCAGATGGAAAAATAAGCCGTTTTTTATACACTTTGAGTATTTTGATAAAATTAATAACTAGTTTACTATCCCCTGACCTATGTGAAAAGCCTAAGGGCAAACAAATGAAGTAGCAATGCCTATGTAACTTCATTAGCTTAACAATACTTGCTCTAAGAATATAATTATATTCTATTTTTTTCCTCTAATTATTTCCCACTCTAGGTAAAAGATTCCTTACTCCTCCTTGCTAGGTTAAGTGAACAGTAGGTACTGTGTATTTATAGCTTCTATACTACAAATTCTTATCCAGGCATTATGGGCTTCCCTCTCTTTGGGGCAGGGAGAGGACGGGATTCTCAAATGTCGGTGTTACTTGCCTGAATAATAATATATTCAATATAATTATTGTATTTAAAAACAGACATTAGAAAATAAAGCTTAAAAATGGAAATATGCTGAGGTAGAATTAGAAATATTACAGACAACATGGACTGGAGAAGTCAGTCAAACGCAAACCTATAATATTGATATACATAGGAGTATAGATATTATAATTATATGTATTTATATGTATCACACCAAGGTGTATAGCATATAAGCATTATGTGTAATACATACTAAAATATATAATATACTTGAGCAAAATGAAAGTAAATAAGAAAGAATGTAATGGTTCCAATCCAGAAAGTTACTGAAAAGAAATCCTAGAACAACAGCTAAGCAGAACCATTTAGTGGTAACCAACTGAAATAGAGAAGGAGAAAAAATGATTGTAATATGAAGTTTCCCCAAACAACAATTCAAGATAAGATTTCATATGACTTAGGGAAGAAATCAGAATGTGATATGGCAGAGATATCGAGCAAGAAAATAAACGATATTAGAAATTACCACCACCACTTCTCCCCCACTCCCCTCCCCATCTGCCCCCCCCAAAAAATCCATGGTCCAAACATGAAGCAAATGATTCAAATTGAAATGGTAAGACAAGCAAGAAGTGGGCCTTTACTCCTCCTTCCATCCTAGGGATGTGTGAGATAGAATATTCACTACTTCACACAGTGGGGCATAGCTCTCAGTGGAGTGCTGGGTTTCAGTTAGAGCTGGTCGTTGAAATGAACATTCAAAAAAATGAGTGAGAATATTTTGCTACGGAGAGATCATCAGTTCACTGATGCACACCAGAAGTGTGGCGGTGTGAGCGGTGTAAGACTGGGTAAGATTAGACCATGAAATTTGGGTAGAATAGGGATGATTGGGGAGACTTCAGCTTCTTGTGTTGCCTGAGGCAGGGATGTAAGCCATGATGGGATGAGTCCCAGTGATTACTGAGGCTGATTGTGGTGCTGATGCTGTGAAGTTTGAGGATAAATGATGGAGTGGTCTTGCTGGAACAGATGCAGTTCTTAGTCTTCCCATGTAGTCTTCCTAATAATGATGTTGTTGGCAAGGATCCTCCTCTTCCTACCTCCTCCCTCTTCCATTCCTTCTTCCTGTCGTTCTCTTCCTTCTTCTTTCCTCCTCTTTTCTTCTAAATCACTTAATAGTTTAAACCTTCAATTTTCACTCCAAATTCATGAGGCTAATATCAGTATGTGGACATTCTCTGAAGTCTGTACTCTATTCTAACTCCTTAGGTTTATTGTTAATATTTTTAAAATTTAAATAACATTTTTAGATTTACAGAAGATTTGCAAAGTGATAACAGAAGGTTCCCCTTCATATGCCCAGACAACCCAATTATTAATGTCTCAGATCACCTTGATTCCTGAAAATTCTTTAGGTCCTTTGAAGGCTAGGATAGGCTCAGGCCAGCTAAGGAGAAACAAAGAGGTCTTTGAAGGAAGAAGTTTCCATCTGTAGCATGATTTAACTATAGATTTTAGGGCACCATTTTCTAAGCCAGGTATCTATGCCTGTTGAAAACCTTCTGCCCCAGAAAAGTTGTCTCAGTGGAATATTTTTGACAATAACAGTGATGGCTTCTGTCCTGATGTCAGTAAGTTTTCTGGCCCTACAAAAGTCTTGATGTTCTTGTTTCAGTCTTGTTTGACTGCCATCTATAACCTGGCTCTGAATGTTTCTAGTTTCTGTGTGTTCACTGCTTCTTGCTTCTTCTCACCCTTGACATGTTCTTCTTGTTTTCAGTTTGATGTTGGCTTTTGTGGTAGGCAGAATAATGACTCACTAAATTTGTCCACATCCTAAGCCTTAGAACCCATGAATATGTTACCTTACATAGAATACTGGGTTGAATAGTTCAAATTCATGTCCAAATTCATGTCCGCATGGAATCTTAGAATGCAGACTTCTTTGGAAACTGTAATTAATTAATATGAGATCATACTAGGTTAGCATGGGCACTGATCCAATGAATGGTGTTCTTGAAAGAAGAGAAAACAGAGACACATTTGCACACAGACAGACGATGGCCATGCGGATATAGATATTAAAGGGGGGAAATGCCATATGAAATGAAGGCAGAGATTGGACTGAGACGTAGAAAGACAAAGAACACCAAGGATTTCTGGTAACCACCAGGACCTACAAGAGAGGCATAATAGCATGGATACTCTCTTACAGCCTCGAAAAAGAACTGACTCTGCCAAAACATTGATTTCAAACTTCTAGACTCCAGAACTTTAAAACAAATCAGTGCTTTGTTTTAAGTCACCCAGTTTATGGTGATTTGTTATAGCAGCCCTAGCTAGGAAACTAATGAACATGGTTAAAGAGATTTTGCAGATGTGATTAATTTAAAGATCTTGAGACGGTAAGATTATCCTGGATATCTGAGTGGGCTAATATAATCATAAGGTTCTTTACAGGGGAAAAGGGGAAGCAAGAGAGTCAAAGAAGGAGATGTGATGATGGGAACAGAGCTTTGAGTCATGTGACCATAAGCAAAGGAATGCAGGCAGCCTCCTGAAGGCGCAAAAGTCGAGGCACAGATTTCCCTCTAGAGCTTCTAGAAAGAATGTGGTTCTGCAGATACCATGATTTTGAAGTAGAAAGATCCATTTTGGACTTTGTAGGATAGTACGTTTGTACTGGTTTAAGCCACTAAGTTTGTGGTAATTTGTTACACCAGCAGAAGGAAACAAAAACAGATTTCTAGATTCTGCTTTCTTGGACCTATCCTTTTATCTGTCACCACCTATGACTCATTCAAGTCCTATTACCCGAGAATTATTAAGTTTGACAACTAGCATTTTGTGCATGCTACCTTGCATATGAAATGATAATTTCAACACTGAACTTTGCTCATAGGGCAGCAGAGAAGTTAGAAACATAGGTTTCTTTCAGGATATAAATATAAGGCAAATGATTTTGCTTGTAGAACAGAACAAATGTGAAAGGGGTGGCAACATTTTTTCCCCTGCCCCTTTGTGAAGTCACTCCTTTTCTTACATATTCATTAGTCCAATAACAAATTAATCAATTAATTATTTAGAGTGTTTAATATGTATCAGGTATGGTGAGAAATATTGGGAAAACAAAGACAATTAATGCATATTTCTTCCCCGTATCAAGAGTTTATAGTATGGTGTGGGAGAAGCTGGTAGTTTGCAGAGAGAGGCAAACCTCAAATATAAAATGGTGTGATGAGTAACATCATAGGGATATCACATAAGTGCTGAGAAGCACAGGGGAGGTCCATTTAACCTAAGTGCAGTGGAGCTCACAAATCTTATAGGAATATCTGGCACTTGTTCAAAAATAGTGATAGACATTAGCCAAGTGTAAACTTAAGGAAAGAGCAATATGTCAAGAGGTTAAATGAGAAAAAAGCCTGGCACAGTAGGAGGACTGCAAGTAGTTTATTATAATTGAAGTTGTGGATCCAGGAGGGACAGGGTAAAAGAAGAACCTGGACATGTAAGTAGGAAGAAGGATATGAAGGCTTTTGCATGTCATGTTATGGGTTACTGACAAAAATGAGAAACTGTTGAATGATTTATATCAGGGAAAAGACCATCAGATTTATGATTTAGCACAGGCGTCCCCAACCCCTGGAACCAGGCCGCACAGCGGGAGGTGGGCAGCAAGCAACCGAAGATTCATCTGCCACTCCCCATCACTCACATTACTGCCTGAAGCATCACCCCAGCCCCTTCCGCCATGGTCCATAGAAAAATTGTCTTCCACGAAACTGGTCCCTGGTGCCAAAAAGGTTGGGGACTGCTGCTTTAGCCAGATTAGTCTAGTTGCATTTTAACCTGTACTGCTGGCTCAATCTAGTCCAAGCCTAACTCAGCACCCTCATCCTTTGGAGCTTTCCTTTTTATTGTCCTAATCTCCAGCTCACGTGGTTCATTATTAAGCTCCTGAATTGCATCAAGTTCATTATTGCTTTAAGGTTTGTTCCTGTATTGTTTCCCCTTCTTATAAAACTCTTACCTTATCTCACCCCCAAGACCTTTACATAAATAACTCCTACTCATCACTTGTTAGGGTTCAGGGTGAGCCTCCCCAAAATGTTTCATTTTAACATGAGAATTACTTTGAGCTAAAGACAGTCGAGACCTTTTGGGTTCACTGCTGCCCCTCCCTTAACTACCTAGAAGAATTTAAATTGGGGCTTTCTTCCCAGAAAAGAATTATAACCAGAGATAAATTTTATCTAAGTGATCACATGAATACAGCAGGGGAAACATCAAATTACCAGAACATGTAATCTTCTTATCATTCTGTGAATGGCCCCCTTGTCCTTGGAAGCCCTAGACCTTTATCCATTCCTTAACTCAGGATGGCATATGCACCTCATTTTCTCTTTCTTTCTCTGTGTACCTCCTTGTTTACACACCTAGTTCATAGTATAGTCATGTACCATGAGAGCTCCTTCCTGGAACAGGTCCTCTATCTACATTCCTTAGGCAGTTAGGGGGAAGGTTAAAGGTTCTTCCTGAGCTTTTTGGGCCTTGAAAATAATTAGCCTAAATTAATCCTCATGCCAAAGAGACTGGGGTAGCAAATTTTGCTCCCCTATAGACCTAATACCTAGCAAAATTCTTGACACACAGTCTGCATTTAATTTAGATTTATTCATTGTTGCTGTTGAATAAAGAAATAAAAGTATAGGCTGGGGGATGCTTATGGCTGGGAAGCAGGAAAGGAAATGGAATGATAATGGAGTGAACATGTAGAAAAGACAGTGAATTTAGGAAACATCTGAGTACAAGACCTAATGACTGACTTGAAACTGGTGGTGAAGGAGAAGTTGAAGTCAAGAAGTTTGCCCTCAGAATTCTGTCTGAGGAACTGGGTGGTTGGCAGCAATGAAATGACATGGGGAAAACTAAAGAGAAAAGTAGGCTGGCTCTGCTACTGGAGATGCAAACTAGATTAATCAAAGTAAACAAACTTCAAAGTCAGTGGTAATCATCAGGGTTTCTAGTTTCAAGTCTCAGGACACAGAAAAGTTGTCTGGTATAATCTCATTAGCCTATCCTTTTGTTTGCATTTAACTCATAAAATTGTTAATCTTTCTTTTACTTTTAAACTGTCTGAGTCATTTCACAGCAAAGTGTACACGTTGAAGAGAACATATGGTTGCATTTCATCTTTTAATCAGTCTTAAAATGTTTCTTGTTTCCTTTTCATAGGTAAACTCATCCTATTTGCATTTATTTAAATACATGTAATGCATTTTTCACTAATATAGTCCTCTTGTTTTAAGTTTTCTCTTTTTAAATTGCCTTGCTGTTTCCTTTGTTTCATTTTTTATATGATTTTACTAATTGTACTATATGCAGTTTTAAATAAAATGCTTAAATTTCCATTTCTCAACTTCTCAAATGCAAATAAGAAGCAGTTTGACACATTGTTGAAGGTTTCAAACTCTTTATTTTTGTTTCTGGGTTCAAATCCTATCTATTCACTTTGTAGCTACTCAGCTTAAGGCAGATCATTGAGCTCTGTGACTTACTTCTCTCATTTGCAAAATTGGGATAATAATAGTACCTAATTCTTCTTAGGTGTTTGTCATAAGCACCCAAAACTCTGCCCCTGGATTTCTTGTGTGGATATACCAGCATTATTGCACAGATGAGTTTTACCTATTTTCTCAGTTTATCACTTGCACATATTATTTATGTGATAATACTGTCTCTATATTCTTTTGTTAATTGAATATTCACTCCTGCCTACTAAACATATCATGTTTACTTTACAATAATACTGAACGGTAAGTATCATTATCCTCAATTTATAGATAAGAAAATTAAGACTCAGTGGTTAAGTTAGCTGTAGAAAATTACACAACTAATAAACAAAAGACTCAATATTGAGAACCAGATCTACCTAGCACCAAACTTTTGATCTTTCCTTTTGCCTTTCTATTTATTTTGAAAATTATTGGTAACTAGTAGATCTCCTAAGGCCTGGATCATGTCTGCATAAACATATTATAAACTCATTGAAGGTAGAATTACTTTATACTCTTCTCTGATTATGTACTTTCTTGCCTGTACAGTGCTAATCCTATAACAGAAAATCAATACATGCCTGACAAATAAAGTTACAAAATATTTATTTATGACTATTATTTATTCTGAAGGTTAATGATATTTTGTACTCCCTGAAAAGAATAAAACCCTTATGCATATCTTCTAAAAGATAGGCTGTGCAGACTTTTTTATTCGCTACATGTTATAAACTTGAAACTCAATAATGCCTTCAAATGGTTTTCAAAAAGGTTAAATTTGGCATCTAGTAGAAGGTTATTTTGGAGGTAATTAAGTGAGGTTGTGAACTGTGTATACAGGGTAGTTATTTTGCCAAAGTATCAATGTTCCCTAGAACTTCATTCCTAACTTTGCAAATATTCTTTTATTTTTGACTATTCAGGTTTTTTCTAGCTTAGACATACACATATACTAGTGTTTCCAAGGTCAAGACAGTATGACTACATGTAAAATGCAGATTAACGACTTCTTTCTTATTGATCACATCTCTTACTACAATGGGATTCGAGGATTATTTTCATTTTTAAAGTAAACTAAACCCGTTTTATTTGCAACAATGAATGACAATAACACAAATCTCATTGAACATAATATGAAATCTCAAAATTTTTTCTTATTAATTGAAAAGCAAAATCACTTAAAGAAGAGATTTAAGGATTAATTTTTAAATCAGTTTTTAATCTGCTTTTTCATTTTTCATTACAGTGCAATGAAAATTTATAATGAAAAACACAGTTTTTAACCTTTTTTTTTTTTTTCTTTACAACTTATATGGTTCCATCTAATGACACTCAGGAACAGGTGAAACTACACAATAGTTTTTTAAATAATTTTTCTTATTTCAATATATTTAATCAAACATACTACATACCAGAGAAACAGACCAGAATGCAGAAATTTACTGCCTACTAGTAAACCATACATTATACAATTAAATTTTTTAAGCATATTAAATTCAAGACAATGATATTTACACAAACAGTTGTGCAATGATGCATTATGGTAGAATTTGCACTAGATGCAGAATGAGAAGATTTTAATTTGGAACTAAACTCAGCCTAGTCAGTTTGTGCATATGTAAAATGCATGAGTCAAACTACATATTTGATAGTGACACTTCATACTCTCAAATTTCTGTTTTACTAGAGAAATAGCCAACTTAGAATATAAATACACTCATCCAAAGTCCTTAATTTATCTCTGTCTGGCCAGTGCTGTTGGAAAATATTTAGCTGAAGTAGGTGGTAATCAATTAATGTAAATTCAAGCACTGTCTTGAACTTGATATGTCTAAATTAACTTAGAACCTGGTAATTTGATAATACCACATTGACAAAACCAACTGCTTGCAGTCCTGAAACCAGTGTGGTTGTTACCAGAATGGCAACATAAGAGAAGATAAGCCTGTTTCCCAAAGCTTTGCAACCATTTCCTACTAAGATTATCTGCTAGTACATGAGAACCAGGCCAGACCACTGACAAAAATCAAATTAAGGTGTTGCTTTCCCAATCAAGGCTATTGTTTCAAGTGGCCTCCTGGTGCCATCATTAACTTGAGAGGGAAATGAGCAGAGCACAGAGGCCAAAAAGTAAAGGAATATATTATTTAGGTTTAAAAATATTTCTGAATGAGAATGTTTGACTGTTGGTATCTGCACATGGATCTGAGTGGGGGGGGGGACTTACTTCCAAAGAGTTTTTGAAGAAAATTACAAGGTTGGCCTATAAAAGTCAATTCTACACGTAAAGCTCCTCCTTGACCTAAAGTGAGTTCTAGTATGACTCAGTCTAAGAGAAATGTTCAGGTCCACAAAGGATACACTCTCAAGAGCCAACCCCTGCTGTGTCCACAGAGGATAAGTGATATGAGAAAACCTCCCAGAAATAAAGCCAAGGGTTACAGATGAAAATGAATAAGGAAATTCCTTCAAAAGAGCTGAACCAGGGACTGACTGCATGATCAGCTCACCAAAGAACTCATTCTATTCCCAGAACAGGAAATTGTCTCAATCACCATCCAAAGAATTTCATTATTATTGTTTATCAGTCATTCCTGTGTTTGCCATTTTTCCTTTTTCTGAATATGAATTTTTATTGTGTTTACCTCATTTCTGCTCCATGGTTGTATCTAGGAATGATAGGGCAGACAAAATGCTCTTATTTTATAATTTTCTAGGTCATGAGAACAACATTCACACCTGATAAAGAGAACTGTACATCACCCTGGACTTTGATGTAAATGCAGTCTCTAAAGTTGCTTGGGTGGTAGTTTCCTCAGTAAGGAGCGGGTAGGGGTTGGGGTGAGTGTTCTCTGTTTGCATAAAGGCACACACTTGAATATTTAGATATTCCAAGGATACAGTATGGCAGAGACAGCCAGTCACATCCCAATATCTTCTCCTATTCTCTTTCATAGGAAGAGAACCCTTGATTTTTAGCTGAACACATGGTTGTCAAGAATAAAGGCTTCTTCTATTCCAGTGTCCTTTGCAGCTAGGTGTCATTAACAGCCTAAGTTCTTGTGAAAGAGATGTGAGGGGAAATGTGCTTATGGTAGTGAAGCAAAGTAACTCCCTTCCTTCTTTCATTCTGTGGCAGCACTGTAGCGTTGAGAGGTCTACAACTTAGGTGTCTACGTGTACAGATGATTTCATGGACAAGAGTTTACGTACCATCACTGAACTGGTAAGGTCGCTTTCAGTCTTGTTTAACTTGATCTCTCTTTTGGTCTGTCCTTGTGGGAAAGTCTATACCCCATCTAATGTACTAGGTAAAGGGAGAATGAGTCAGGTGAAAAAAATATTACATTAAGAGAAGGTGTCAATTGTGAAGTGTTTGAAACAAAAAAAATTATTATAGTGCATTTGAGAATGTTTGGAGTAAATTGTCATGACTGTATCAAGAAAATGAAAACAAATCTAGCATGGATGAATCAGGGAGTCCAAGGTATTTTGGGGGGATGGGGGAAGGGTAAGTCATACTTGCTTCAAGCCTGAGAAAAAGCTGGGTGTTAGATTTTACTCTCAGAGCCAAGAAAATTAATCAGATGCTTGTAGGTGAGAGAAAAATCTATGATTGATTACAAAAGTAGGTGCAGTACCTGGAAACCTCAGCAAGTTTGTCTTTTGTTCTTCACTGAAACACCTTTCCAAGTATCTCCATGGTTGTCTGAGATGTTGTTATATTTTCTACTTTAACACAAATGTAACTTGGTTATTTGGAGGAGTGAATCCTCACACTTAGCTTTCAGACTTTCCCAGGTAGACTTTTCCTACCTTCTTCTCCTGGAACCCCTCTCGACATCCCAAACTTCCCAGTCTCAATAAACTCATGCATCCATGTACACGCACCCACACATGCTCATTCCTGAAAAATTAGTTTTTCTTTCTGATGAACCACAGAGGTAGGCTTCTGAAAACTGTTCAAGGACTTAAGACATTACACTGTATATATTTGTCTAGGTTTCTGCTTCTGTGAGATCTTAAAGGCAAAGACAGTGTTTAATTCTTTGCTGATTAAACATCACCTAGAAAAATGGCATGTATACAGTCATAGCAGTTATGCATTTTGGTTTTAAAGGCTAATTTATATTCCTAAAATGACCTCATTATTCCCATAAATCTTCACACTATTGCAGAAATTCAAACCTTTGCTCATCCTGTAATACATCTCCCAAACTGACTCTGATATATGTATTTACTCATAATACTACTTTTCAGAAAATGTATCTCATTTTTGTTGATAAATATAATTTCCATGCACACAGTGTACACAACAGAAACATTTCCAAATGGTACTGAATGAATGGAAAAGAGACTATTGAAGCAATTTCTGGAACCTGATTTCCCTTAAGTTACCCTTTTTCTAAACTTCGATTAATATATACACTTCTTGAAATTGTACTTTATATATTCTTACTTCAACTGCCCCACTATTCATATATCCTTTGAGTAGTTGTAATTTGGCAGCTACCTTTTTACTATTCTCCTGAAACCTTTCCTGAAAGGTCAGCCATAACTTGCCAAACACTGTCATTATTAGACACCTTGAAATATTTCATCATATTGTAAAAGTTTCTTCTCTTTTGGCTTTTCTGATATTGTATCCTCAAAGATCTTTTCTATTTCTTCAACATATTTTTCTCCTTTTCTCTTACTGAATATTCTTGTTTCTCTTCTATGTACCTCTACTCCAACTGCTCAACACTGGAGTTTGGGTTTTTTTTTTTAACCTCTATTTCTTCTTAAGTGAGTTTTGGTAATTTGTGTCTTTCAAGGAATTTGTCTCAAATTTATTGGCAGAAAGTTGTGTGTAATATTTTCTTATCCTTTTAATATATATGGGATTATAAAATGATGTCTTCCCTCTCATGTCTGACACTAATAATATTTATCTTCTCTCTTTCTTTTATTTCCCTGGCTACAAGTTCCCTCAACAATGAGGAAAGGGGTGGGTGAATAAATACCACTGCTTCCCCATTCTGAGTGGAAAAATACTGGAGCATATTCTACGGTTGCCAGAGTTTCCCTCACAAAATTGAGCCCAGTTGCTCAGTCCTCCTATTGCACATTTTCTTGGCCTCTCTTTTCTGTTTTACCTTCTCCAGTACCTCACTGGTGCTTGTATCATGGTTGGCTTCTAAGAAATCGGAAATAAGACAAAGTTCAAAACCAGTATCAAAAGAATTCAGGTCTTAAGTAATATTAGGCAAAATTGGGAAAAACACCATCCCCCAAAATACCAAAATTAGCAAAACAATATTATTTACAAAATTCTTACCATATTATATACAAAGTGTCCAAGGATAACACAGTAATTTCTCCCAAGAACAAACTTTTTGTACTATAAAAACATGAAATATTAGGTAGAAATAATTATAGGATTGCTTTGATTCTGTTATGCACTAAAGTGTACTAACTAGTGATCTTGCTTAAAAAATACTTTATACTTCTAATGACACTGTTTCTAGGTCATGTATTTTCTATGAAAGTTTGTGGTATATGGAATTTAATTATTATGTAATTCACACTGCTTCAAACATTAGTTCCTTCATTTTACTTTTGAGGACACTGTGGCCCAGAGTTTTGTAACTCATCCATATTTATTCGTAACCCATCCATAAATGACAGAGAAAACTAGGAATACAACTGGGAATGGGATTCATAAGCTCTAATTTCCAAGTCAAATTATTCCTACATTATTATAAACATCTCTTTTTCAGTGATCAAGGTAGTTCACTATTTTATTCTATCCAAAGAATGGGTTCATGTATAGTTTACTTTGATACCGTGAGAATTTATACATAGGTTGTAAGTATAGAGCATAGTGGTAGAAGCTAGGAAGGTGTAATTGAATTTAAAAGAGTAACCTCATATTAGTAGATGTGGTGAACTGGTTCATCTAAGTCTTTGCTTCTTCAGTTTTTTTTTTTTTTCTTTTTTTCTTTTTGCTCAAGGAAATGTAAATTTCAGAATTCAAAGAACACTGTGATTAATTAAATCGTTTGAGCAAAGTGAGGGAAAAGTGAATAAAATGATTGAGCAACAGGGGAGGAAAGTTTATTTGTGTAAAACAATATCAAATACCATGATAATTAATTATTGAAAAAAACGTGTTGTGGGAAACGTCCTCTTTGGGGAAACAGACATAAAACTTATTTTTAAAAGTAACCAGCTAGATACCTTCATTTTTCTTTTTACCATAATGTATAATGCTGGCTCCCTGGGGATACTGGCTTCTACCAACTTCCATTTTTTTAATTAAAATGTCAGAGGAGAAAAAAAGACTTCAGTAAGTTGTATATTTGCCATTAAAAAACAATTTTAATTATATTAAAATTTATTTAAATGTTTGCTTACAAGTTGTGGAAATTTATCTTTTGCTTCATTCTGGATTTGTTTTATTTTAATTTTTGGAGGGACGATGTTGGTATTAAACTAAGCTCCAAAATATTTTTGATAACTTGTAGGAATTATTTATGTTTTGAAGTGAAATGGGCTCAGTGATAATCTCAAGAGGAAACAAAACATAGCTATAGAACAGAGTAAGCTGTTCCAGTTTATTGATAGCCTGCTTTATTTACAGCAGAAACTCTTAACTTTTCTTCCCTTAGAATACATTCAAAAACCAAAGCAGCTTAAAAGAACAAATTCATCTCCATAAATTGTGGTTTGTAAGCAGGCCACAAGCATCTATTCAGATGTTTTTGTATTCTTTAAATAGAGAAGACAAGAATATAATCATATGAATTTGCTACTGTTGCAGATTACAATATCAGACCAAATTGCATGAAGGAAGGGATAAACAGCTGATTTCTGCTACTTACAAAACACTTAATGAGATCATTCAGTTCTGAAATTCTAAGAAAGACCTGTACAATTGATATTAACTTGTGTTTTGGAGACACTCCAAAGTTTGTAGTATTTGAAATATTCAAAGTAAGATAGATTTAAATATACACATAAAAACATGTATATACACATATAAGTATACATATTTCCTAATCCTTCCATCAAAAACATCAAAACATTGACAATCACAAAGTAATAATCACATTGAGTGCCTAAGTTATAAACTCTAAATATAATTCTCCATTAAAATGTTTTAGGATTCCTTGTAAAAAGTAGTATTTTGCAATAAAATAATAGATAAAATAAATTCTGAAGTGAAAACTGTGCAAGGTGAGGCTGGGACATTTAGTCTCCACAAGAGTAAGAAAGCTACCTAAGGCTAATAGCCAATGTGCCAAAAGTACATAAAAGCCAACATGAAGGGGCTCTCATGGACCAATGATAGGACAATTTGACCATCATAAAGAATAATGAATGTAACTGATTTTCAAACCGTTCATATATAAAACTGATGAGTATAATTATAATTCTTAAGCAATGGAAAGACAGGAAAAAAAATTGTTTGGTTACCATTGAAGTTAACTAGGTCTCCAAGTCCTTTCTCTGAAAATTAGCAATTAAATGGAAAATTTAATTATCTTTCTATTTCTCTATGAACCCCATTTTAGTGTAGCGGCTAAATAGCACCAGTAGGCAGAAACAGCTGTAATTTGAAGAATACAGTGCAAAATGAAAATGCAAGATCCACTGTTCAAAAAGTAACATTTCAAGATGACAGCCTCAGAGAATTAAGCCAAGCATGAGGTCCTTTAGAACATGGGATCCTGTGTGACTGCATAGGTTGCATGCCCATAAAACTGGCTGTGGTAGTTGACTTAAAAAAAGATTAAAATAAAACAGAAGAATTTCTGCTAATAAATGTGGAAAGAATGACAGAATTAGATAAAGTGATATATTCTGGCAATAATGATAAGT